>NC_037689.1:9048871-9134175 GCF_003255815.1 Theropithecus gelada | reverse complement strand
AAATTAAAAAAAAAAAAAAAAAAAAAAAAAAAAAAAAAAAAAAAAAAAAGAAAATTAAAAAAAAAAAAAAAAAAAAGAAATATAATGCTTTTATTATCTCTCATTTCTAATGCTTTTGAATTTGCATTTTGATTTCTTAACCCATATGTTGTTTAAATGTATGGTATTTCCCAATTATCTTTTTGCTATTAATTTTTAAATTGGTTACATTTTGATCCAAAAATGAGATTTGTTGATATCAATTCTCTGAAATTTATTGAAGACAATTTTACAGTCTCCGTGTAGCCAATTTTAATAAATATTTCATATGTGCTTAGATTCAATATTTTCAAATTAATGGATGTAATCTATAACTATTCATTAGCTCAAGCCTATTAATTATGTTCATATCATCTATATCCTTGATTTTTTATCTGCTTCATCTGTTAATTACTGACAAAGATATATTAAAATCTCCCACTAATGTAAAAAAAAAAAAAAAAAAAAAAAAAAAAAATCAAAACAAGTTATTTACTTCCAAGATACAATGGAGGTACAGGTATTGGGTAAATACTCCTATTCCAAAAGGGAGAATGAACAAAAGGGGGTCTGAAACCCAGTAGGGTTTAAATCTTAAGCCCTGTCATTTAATCTTAAATGTAATAAAGTCATTACATCTTAAAGTTCCAAAATAATCTCCTTTGTCTCCGTGTCCCACATGCAGGGCACACTGCTGCAAGGGGTGGGCTCCTAAGGCTTTGGGCAGCTCTGCCCCTGTGACTTTATGGGGTTCAGCCCTGGTAGCTTCTCTCATGGGCTGGAGTTGAGTTCCTGTCGCTTTTCTAGGCTCAGGATGCAAGCTGCCCATGGCTCTACAATTCTGGGGTATGGAGGATGGTGGCCCCCTTCCCACAGCTCCACTAGGCAGTGTCCCAGTGGGGACTCTGGTGAGGGGGTTCAACCCCGTATTTCCCCCCCTAACTGCCCTCATAGAGGTTCTCTGGGGGGGTTCCACCCCTGCAGCAGGATTCAGCCTGGACATCCAGGTTTTTCCATACATCCTCTGAAATCTAGGTGGCGGGGGCCAAGCCTCCTTCACTCTTGCACTCTCTGTGCCTACAGACTTAACACCACATGGAAGCTGCCAGGGCTTATGGCTTGCACCCACTGGAGCAGTGGGCCCAAGTACCTGGGCCCCTTTGGGCCCCTTTGAGCTGCAGCTGGGGCTTCAGGGATGCAGGGAGCAGTGTCCTGAGGCTGCACATGGAAGCCACCCCCCACTCACCCTCCTAGGCCTCTGGGTCTGTGATGAAAGGGCTACCTTGAATATCTCTGAAAAGCTTTAAATGCCTTTTTCCCATTGTCTTGTCTATCAGCACTTGGCTCCTTTTTAGTTATGTAAATCTCTCTAGCCATTGGTTGTTCCCAAGCCTGCTTGGATTCTTCCCCTGAAAACAGTATTTTCTTTTCTACTACATGGCCAGGCTGTAAATTTTCCAAACTTCTGCACTCTGCTTCCTCTTTAAATATAAACTTCCAACTTTAAGTGATTTATTTGCTCCTGCATCTTAGTGTAGGCTTTTAGAAGCAGGCAGGCCCCATCTTGAACACTTTTCTGCTTAGAAATTTATTCTGCCAGATACCCTAGGTTGTTACTTTAAGTTCAAACTTCCACAGATCCCTAGAGCATGGACACAATGTGGCAGGACAAGGCACAGACAAGAACCCCTCAGATACGGAGTTGTGGAAGGAAAGGACTTTATTCAGCTGAGAGCATTGGTGGACTCAGGTCTCCAAAATCTGAGCTCCTGGAGTGAGCAATTCCTGTCCTTTTTAAGGGCAAGGGCTTACAACTCTGAGGGGGTCTGCATGAGAGGGTCATGATCAATTGAGCAAGCAGTGAGTACATGACTAGGGGCTGCATGCACTGGTAATCAGAATGGAACAGAACAGGACAGGGATTTTCACAGTGCTTTTCCATACGATGTCTGGAATCTATAGATAACATAACCGGTTAAGTCAGGGGTTTTTAACTACCAGGCCTGGAATGCAGTGCCGGGCTGTCTGACTACTGATTCGCTTCTGTCTTTTCTTTAACTCCTACTTTTTCTTTGAGGCAGAAATTGGTCATAAGACAATATGAGGGGTGGTCTCCTCCCTTATTCCCCCGCTTTGAGAACCTCACTCATTAGTGGGAGTTCTCACTTTCATCCTCACTACCTGTGTCTTTTTGCAAGACAGATTGATAGTGATTCATATAGTACACTTGTGCTGAAGCATTTTGGTGAACTAAGGTAGCGATGAAGCTTTTTATCATTTGAAGAAGTACAGGTAGCAAACAAGGGAGTAGTAAGCAGGTTCCTATTACTATTATAACTCCTGTTATAAGAGTTTTAAATCCTCCTAGCGCTGGGAACCATTTTCCAAACATGACCCCAAGATCAAATCCATGCCACACTTGCATGGGCATATGTGCCAGTTTTGTCATATCTCTATGTCTTCAACTACTTGCCCTTGATCATCTGTATGTAGACAGCAATTAGTAAGGTTAAATTGCCTATAGACCTCTCCTTCAGCTGCTAGCAAGTAGTTGAGAGCCAATCTATTTTGATAGATAGCATTTCTCATCTGAGTTTCTTGCCAGGCCAGAATAGTCAAGGCTCTGCCAGTTTTATTAGTGATTATTTCTAAGACAGCTTGTAACTGTATGATTCGGTTGAGCATGTAAATGGGGGGTCCAGTATCCCCACAAGCTGTCTTGTGCCCAAGTAGCAGGCCCATAATATTGTATGATTCTCTTGGGACCATTCATCATCTTTCTAATTTCCTGTAGCTATGCTTCTCTTTTTGCAGGAAGCATGGACATGGCAGCCCAGGAGTTCGTCTGTTTTTATAGGCAGTAGGAAGAAAGATGGTTTAATAGTGCCAATAACACAACTACCTGCCCACTGGTTGGGTAATTTGGTGTAAGCTCTATGCCGAAATATCCAGTATAATTCAGTGGGGGCTGTCCAGTCCTGGTGGGACTCTGGGTGGGTCCACACGGTTTGCAACTTTGGGAATTTACTAAATGGATTCCTTTCTGTGTGATTTGAACTCCACCAAGTGACTGTTTTTGTGGTACCATTATACAGTTTCTGTCCCAGACAACTAAGTCGTCCTACGGGGTGAGTGAATTCTTTTCCTTCTCTAGCTATGCAATATTGTCAATAATTGAGGCTTTTAGGATGCAGAAATTATCAGGGTGATTCTTTTGAGCCAGGAATTCATCAGGAACTGGGTCTGTAGGTACTAATTCTCGGGCTTCCTATGGCCATTGATCTCCCATTACAGTTCCTCCACATACATAACATGAAGTGACATTGAGAGACTGGGCTACATGCTTGGCTAATTGCAAAAACAAATTTCTTGTTTTTCCTGGAATTTCTGGTACTGGCACATGTAGTTCATCATAGAAAGTTTGAAACACTGACTCAGGAGAGCATTTGTAAACTTCTCCTCGAACTAAGATATTTACTCAAGGATCCAGTCTGGCCCCACTGATTCCTAAGGCCACATGCTTCCCTTTTTTCCAGCGAGCATCAAGGGGATTGGTTATTACCAGCTCTAAGGGTTACATTGTCCCTTAGTATAGGAAGGGCCACTTTTTCCTTTCTGAAGGTAGACTGGATCCTTTTCATTTTTTATCCAAGTGGCACAAATGACACAAGACCAGTATCTACATTCATTTCCACACAGTCCTAATTCATGAAAAATGCACTTATTTTCAGTCATATAGCCTTTTTCCCAATCAAGAGCCACATCCCCTTCCTAACTCTATTATTAATGACAGCACAGGCATCAAATTTCAAGATTATGCATTTGGGCACTCCTTTTTCTTCTGTTTTGGCTAATACTTTACTTGTATCATTTACGAGTCCCTACCAGGCTTCAGTCCTTAATCTTATTTCAAAAACTCTGGATATGAGAGGCTCAGAGGGGTCATAACACACATCTAGGTGGTCGTTTCCTGGGCTACATACCTTGTACTGGGTGTCATTTTATAAACATGTTCCTTTTAAAGTTCCTAGGCATTCATAGTAACTATAGAACAGAAAGATTGTTTTAACTTGTTGCACTACCTCAGTAACCTGATGTATATACACTGAGAGCAGTCCTCCATGCAGGGAAAATCGGTGGAAGTTTTTACTATACAAGTCCAAATTACAAGGAAAATGAGTCCCACGATGATTCCCCTCATGCTTTGGCCGTGCGTAGACCAGTCAGCTTCTGGGTGTGACTAGAGCAGGTCTTGTTGTCCTCCTCAGAGTCACTTTGCAGGGGTTGTCCGGGCTCGGTTTTGCCTCCCAGGTTTCAGTGGCTGCAGGTTTCACACAGCTGTGGTGGATCCAGGCTGGGATTCCTTCTACCTTTACAGCCGTGGGAGTGGTCAGGATTATGGTCTGAGATCCTTTCCACTGTGGCCACAAAAGGGCTACGTTCCAGTCCTTGATCCACACGTGATCACCTGGAGAGAAAGGGTGAACTGGGGAGAATAAGCTGACGGGACACCTCTCATTTACTCAAGTTGAGATTGTCTGTGTAATTTTTCCCAAAGCCTGTAGCTGTTGCTGTAACTCAATTTCACCTAACTCTCGGGGAGTGCCTGGAAGCTCCCATAGTATAGGAGGAGGCCTATGATACAGTATTTCATAAGGGGATCATCCTGTTTTCTTAGAAGGGGTGCATCTAATTTTAAACAATACCATAGGAAGGGCCTGTATCCATTTTAATCCTGTTTCCTGACATACTTTCCCTAAACTATTTTTGATGGTCCGATTCATTCGCTCTACCTTTCCAGAACTCTGAGGTCGGTAGGTGGCACGTAGCTTCCAAGTGATTCCTAATGCCTTTGCTGTCTTCTGTACCAAGTCAGCCACAAACACCAGCCCGTTATCTGAGCCAATTTGTAAGGGCAGTCCAAACCTAGGAATAAGATCTCAGAGAAGCACACGGGTTACTTCGTAGGCCTTTTCAGTTCGTGTTGGATAAGCCTCCACCCACCCAGAGTAAGTACACACAAGAACCAGCAAATACTTGTTACCTCCACATTTCAGCATTTCTGTGAAATCTACCTGAAGATCCTCAAGAGGAGCTGCTCCATAAGCTTGTGTGCCAGGTGGAACAGTGGGGCCTTGCCTCGCATTGTGCTGTCGGCAAGTAATGCACTGTTGTGCTACTGCTTTGGCAAGGGCTGGCAAGTGTGAGATGTAGTGGCCTACATCTCACCGTACTGGCCTAACAACTTTTCAAGTGACTCTTGACCTAGATGAGTGGTTTCGTGCACAGCCAGTACGACTGTGGCTCCCAGCAACTGCGGCACAGCTACCCTCCTATCTGGCAGTCTGATCCATACTTCTTTTATTACTTGCCCCCCTTCTGTGTGGAAAAAGTCTTTTTCTTCCTTAGAATAGGTAGGTACCAGGTCAGGTGTTTGAGGGAGTAAGGGGGCTGCTACTGATGTCTGATAAGGGGTAGGATGCTGCTTTTAGAGCTGTTGAGTCAGCTTGGGAATTTCCTAAGGCCACTGAGGTGGAGGCTCGCTGGTGTCCCCTGCAGTGCATGACTGCCACCTTCTAAGGTTTCCACACTGCCTCTAATTGTAGAATTTCGTGTTGATATTTTATGTCCTTTCCATACTTGGGGCCATTGCTTAGCTAGAGCTGGTTTAATCTCTTGGCCTGGCTCGGTCAGCAAAGTCTCCATTCTTCTTCCCTGGGGACCGTAAGGGCCATGATAACTCCTGTTCCTGGTAACTTTAGCTTGTAAAAAGCCCTGTTTTGTAAAGGAGATGGTGGCTCTCAGCTTGCTAAGCAAATTTCTTCCCAGCAAAGGCAAGGGACAGTCAGGCATATACAAGAACTGGTGAACTATTTCATGTCCCCCCAGTGAGCAGGTCTGAAGTAGACAGAAAGCCTGCTTAGTGGAAACTCCTGTTGCTCTGATTATATCAATGGTTTCTTGTTTTTTTCTAAGGGGCAACCAGGGTGGTCACTACTGAATGTTCAGCATCAGTATCAACCAAAATCTTAATGTCCTTGCCCCTAATTGTAATCCTGACTGTGGGCTCCTTGAGGGCACTTGAGCCTGGCCCCCTTCAGTCTAATAGCCCTTCAGCCAGATTGAACAAAGCACCCTCGTCTGTATCTGAGGTCTTTTGCTCCAAATCACCTTGCTTTTCCTTCAGTTGGGGACACTTATCTTTCCAATGTCCTATTTCCTTACAATAGGTGCATTGGTTTTATTGCAAGTGTGGGCAATTAGATTGGGTATTCTTCCCAGAACCCCCGTTTCCCTGTCCTTTCAGGGGAATTCCCCTAATGGCCGTGGCCAGTAAGTCAATGTTTCACCTGGCCTAGCGTTCATCTTCCTTATGGCTTTGTCTGGGACTTGTTGCATCTCTATTCACAAACACTTGATTGGCTATTTCCAGTAACTGTGAGGTATTCATACCTGCAAACCCAGCCTGTTTCTGCAACTTTCTCCTGATACCTTCCGCGCTTTGACTAACTAAGGCCGTATTAATCATGTGCTGATTTTCAGGCCTATCTGGATCAAAAGGAGTGTACATAGAGTAAGCCTCACACAGTTGTTCATAGAATTGCGCTGTACTCTCCTCTTTTCCTTGGATGACCTCAGAGACCATATTTACATTTGTAGCCTTTTGAGTCTTTTTCTTTAGACCTTATATCAATGCCTCACAGTACTGCCTTAGCCTCTCCATGTCTGGCCCCTCGTTCAGGTCCCATTGGGGGTCTGTTCCTGGCAGCTGAATTCTTCTATATTCTTGGGGGTTTTGGTAATTGACTGGGATGTGCTCCTCTAGCCACTTAGTTGCCGCCTGGAGCACCCTTCGCCTTTCATCTGTATTAAAGAGGTACATGAGCAGCTGGTGGCAATCATCCCAAGTAGGATTATGAGTCTGTATAATAGTTTGGAGCAAGTCAATTAAAGTTTGAGGCTTTTTGGTGTAAGATGGAGTATTATTTTTCCAATTGAGGAGGTCAGCAGAGGTGAAAGGTTGATACACAAAGGCTGCCTTTTCACCATGTGTCCATCCTCATCTACCCCAGTATATCGCTGTTCTCTCAGGGGCATTTGGATTTCAGTTTTGGGCCGTAAGTGAGCTGCCAAAGGAGGAGTTTCTCCCACGGCTTCACTTCTTCTTTTGTCTACTCTGGGTGGTCTGGGAGTATGGATATCTCGTGGAGGTGGAGGTGCTGTGGGCTCAGGAGTGGGGAGCCCTTCCTCTCAATAAGGAGGAGGCACTGCTGATACCAATTCCTGCCGTGATTCTTCTGGTGTTGGCTCAGACAGGACTTTTGGCGCCAACTTCCCTCGGTGGGTGGACTGACAACCTTCCTTAACTAACTGTCCCTTTGCTACTAGTACTGCTGCTGCCTGTCCTCTTAACCACTATGGGGGATCTAAAACTAGCTATAACCAAGACTCTATATACAGGAACTGATCTGGGTGCCCTGGCTTACAGGTTACCCTGTGCCATACCTTCGAGACAAAGGATCTGTCCAGGCTTCCTTCTGATGGCCAACCCACCTCTAATGCTGGCCAGTCTATCTCACACAAAGTTCTAAGTTTTCCTGGTGTCATAGTAACTCCATAGTCTCCCTTAAATCCCTTTTTGAAATTTTTCAACATAGTTCCTAGTGGGATAGGCTTACTTTGTGCCTGACCCATGTTTCCTTGAGACAAAACACCACGCTCACACCACATGCACACCACAAAACAAAGAACGGGTAAAGAGGGCACACACACACTTTTACAGTTTACACCAAACCAGAATCAAAACCAAAATCAGAGTATCAAGAAATCCAAGCCAGGTCAAAACAAAAACCAAAGTATCAAGCAATCTAAGTCAAGTCAAAAACAAAAACCAAAGTGCCAGTACAGACACGTCATGGGTGATTAGGCCATGCTTCCACTCAAATGGAGTGGCTAAGTTCCAAAGACCAGTCTTACCAAATTTCCGATGTCTGGACTCTAAGTGCCAGTTCCTTCCTGGTATTCAGCCACTGCATTGATCCTCCACAGGGGCCTGCCATGCACTGCTCTGGTGAGGCATTCCACTGGGGCAATTGCCTACCCGGGAGCACTCTCAGGATCCACGTCGCTCAAACTGACTGGAGTCCCCCACAGGGATGTTCCACAGGGCAGGCCTAAGCCACCTAAGGGGCTGCCTCGACCATCCATTAATCACCTCGCTTCCCGGTCAGGGAACCAAGAAATGTAGCAGGATGAGCCGCACACAAGAACCCCTCAGACATCGAGTTGTGGAAGGGCTTTATTCAGCTGGGAGCGTTGGTGGACTCATGTCTCCAAAAACCGAGCTCCCTGAGTGAGCAATTCCTGTTCCTTTTAAGGCTTACAATTCTGAGGGGGTCCGTGTGAGAGGGTCGTGATCGATTGAGCAAGCAGTGGGTATGTGACTGGAGGCTGCATGCACCGGTAATCAGAATGGAACAGAACAGGACAGGGATTTTCACAGTGCTTTTCCATATGATGTCTGGTATCTATAGATAACATAACCGGCTAGGTCAGGGGTCAATTTTTAACTACCAGGCCTGAAATGCATACTGACTACTGATTTCACTTCTGTCTTTTCTTTAACTCCTACTTTTTCTTTGAGGCAGAAATTGGTCATAAGACAATATGAGGGGTGGTCTCCTCCCTTAACAATATAGCCAAGTTCTTTGCTAAGGCATATAACAAGGGTGACGTTTGCTGTAGTTCCTAATAAATTTCTCATTTCCATCTGAGGCCTCTTTAGCCTGGACTTCACTGTCCATGTCAGTATCAGCATTTTGATCAGCATTTGGCCATTTAACCAGTCTCTAAGAAGTTTCAAACTTCCCCTCATCTTCCTCTCTTCTTTTGAGCCCTCCAAATGTTTCTATCCTCTGCCCATTTCCCAGTTCCAAAGTTGCTTCCATATTTTCAGGTATCTTTATAGCAGTGCCCCATTCTTTGGTACCAATTTTCTGTGTTAGGCAATTTTTGCACTGCTGCAAAGAAATACCTGAGACTGGGTAATTTATTCTAAAAAGATATGTTAATCCAAAATCTCTGAGACAGGTCTCAGTCAATTTAGAAAGTTTATTTTGCTTCCATGACACAGCCTCAGGAGGTACTGATGACATGTGCCCAAGGTAGTCAGGGCACAGCTTGGTTTTATACATTTTGGGGAGAAATGAGACATTAGTCAATATATGTAAGATGTACACTGGTTCACTCTGGAAAGGTGGTACAACTCGAAGTGGGGAGGGGGCTTCCAGGTCATATGTAGATAAGAGACAAATGGTTTGCATTCTTTTGAGTTTCTGATTAGCCTTATCAAAGGAACCAATCAGATATTCATTTATCTCATTAAGCAGAGGGATGACTGAATAGAATAGAAGACAGACTTGCCTTAAGCAGTTCCCAGCTTGACTTTTCTCTTTAGCTTAGTGATTTTGGGGTCCCAAGATTTATTTTTCTTTTGCAGAGGCTTGGCTGGGCATAGTGGCTCATGCCTGTAGTCCCAGCACTTTGGGAGGATTGCTTGAGGCCAGGAGTTTGAGATCAACCTGGGCAATGTAGTGAGACCCTGTCTCTCAAAAAAAGAAGTTTAATTGTTTCACAGATCTGTAGGGTGTATAAGCATGGCACTGCTATCTGCTTGGCTTCTGAGGAGGCCCCTTCAGGGAGCTTGTACTTTTGGCAGAAGGCAAAGCAGGAGCAGGCTGTCACATGGCAAAAGCAGGAGCAAGAGGGTGGGGTAAGGTGCCACACACTTTTAGACAGCCAGATCTCACAAGAACTCACTATTGCCAGAACAGCACCAAGCTGTGCAGGCTCCATTCCCATAACCCAAACACATCTCACCAGGCCACACCTCCCACATTGGGGATTACAGTTCAACGTGAGATCTAGAGGGGACAACATCCAAACTATATCAGGCACCAATAGGAAACTAACATAGAACAGGTTTCTGAGTAGATCCAAGGCCATATTCCAGAAACAATAAGAACTGTTTCTTGGTATTTCTGTTATTCAGAAATTTAATGTGTGTATTGCTGAACCATTATATTTGACCATCTTCAGACAATCATTCATCCATGAAAATATATGTCAATTTCAAGTGCTTCTCATTGACTATTTTTTGGATCATCTAGGTACTAGATGTACTAGATTTGGATCATCTAGGTTACTCATCAGTCATTAAGAGTAACCTATACAAGGGGAGGTCCAATTAAGTGAAACTTACAGGGAGGGTAATGTCACTCAATATAAGGGAGAATTTTCTGTTAAAGCCATTCAAAAAGACATTGGGCTATATTTGGAGGTTTGTATGGCAGGATCTAAACAATTACTTGGTAGAGATGTTAAAGAGAATATTCATGCATTGGTTGAGTTGTTGGATGAGGACAGATTTTATTCTTGAATCCTAAGAACCCAAGGGGTTGTGAGGAAGAAGCATCACTGAAGATTGGGTGGGACTCTTGTGTATTGATGTGCAAATTATTCCTGTACAGTGTCTGTAGCCAAGACTGAAACCGCCAATAGAATCTAGCTCACACTTTGTTTGCCAAGCTGTGCATTCTGGCTATGGGGCTGCTGTGCCCTGAGGTAGCAGTAGCCTTTGGCTAATTCATATAAAGGTATTATCTACTTGATAAGATGTATGCTTGAAGGGCTGCATTCACCCAAAGAAGGCACTTTTTTTCTAATTTGCAGAAAGGTACTGCACAGGCCAGCACAAACCATGGGACTAGGGCTATAGGAGATGGTTTCTTGGAGTTGGTGAAGGCAAGACAAGGATACATAAGAAAAAGAAACTAGAAATCAATAGCGGGAGGAAGTTGGGAAACTGTACAAATACATGGACATTAAACAACATGCCCCTGAATAACAAATGGGTCAATGAAATTAAGAAGGAAATCAAATTCTTGAAACAAATGAAAATAGAAATACAACATAGCAAAACCTATGGGATAAAACAAAAGTGGTACTAAGAGGAAAATTTATAGCAAAATTTTATTTAAAAAGTAGACAAATGTCAGCCGGGCGCTCACACCTGTAATCCCAGCACTTTAGGAGGCCAAGGCGGGCGGATCACAAGGTCAGGAGATCGAGACCATCCTGGCTAACACGGTGAAACCCCATCTCTACTAAAAATACAAAAAATTAGCCAGGTGTGGTGGCAGGCGCCTGTAGTCCCAGCTACTCAGAGGGCTGAGGCAGGAGAATGGCATGAACCCGGGAGGCGGAGCTTGCAGTGAGCCGAGATCATGCCACTGCACTCCAGCCTGGGGGACAGAGCCAGACTCCATCTCAAAATAAATAAATGAATAGATGAATAAATAAATAAATAAATAAAATTTTAAAATAAATTTTTAAAAAGTGGACAAATATCAAACAATCTAACAAGGCACCTTAAGGAACTGGAAAAGCAAGAACTGCTTTAACCCAAAATTAGTAGAAGGAAAGAAAGAATAAAGACCAGGGCAAGACTAAATGAAATAGAGACTAAAAAAAAAAAAAAATGCAAAAGATCAACAAAATAAAACGTTGTTTTTTGAAAAGATAAATAAAATTGACAAACCATAAGCTAGACTAAGAAAAAAGCGAGAGAGAAACCAAATGAGTCAGAAAACGAAAAGAAGGGAAGGGGGTTATATTATTAATACTTTAATCCCAGTCTGACTTCTCCAGTCCCTTAGCTCACTTCTGAATTGTGCTACTCCCAATTGATATATTCTAATAGCATATCTAGTTGGGAAGAGAAAGTAGTACATGAATAAACTAATAAATGAGTTTCCGTATTTCAGAGCTAAATAAACATCTCCTTTGGGAGGTCACTGTACAAGTTGGCAGCAAATGGAGAAAGCAAGAATCTAAGTATCAGAGATCAAAGGGAGAGGATGTGTCCACTCAAGGCTTTTATAGAGAAGGCAGAGCATTTCTCTCTGATTTGTAAGGCTGGTCAACTACCCAAATGTGTAAAGATAGATAATGCCAGTGTCCTCAGAGGCACAGGAGATATACACAGGAATCTAGCTAAAGCAGTTTCTGTATTCGTAGAAGAGTCCCAGCTAGCCAGGACTGTTCTTGATGTTGCAGACAGTCCAGGTAGCTAGATCTGTCTGGAGGCGACTTTGGAGCTGGACAATATGCAGATCTGTGTCGTGTGTGTATTCCTCCAGGTGTCCTTTGAGATGACCCATGAGACCCTGTACTTGGCAGTAAAGCTGGTGGATCTCTACCTAATGAAGGCAGTATGCAAGAAGGATAAGTTACAACTCCTTGGAGCCACTGCCTTTATGATTGCAGCAAAATTTGAGGTGAGCCTGAGTCCCTATGGCCTGGAGAACTAATCAAGTTTCCGTCCAACCCAGTGAATGAATATATATTCATATATATTCATTGTTATGTGCTGCATAACAATGTTTTGGTCAATGATGGACTGCTTATACTATAGTGGTCCTGTAAGAGTATAATGGAGCTGAAAAAGTCCTATCACCTAGTGACATCTTATCTTTTGTAACGTTGTAATGTAATGCATTACTCATATGGTGATGCTGGTGTAAACAAACCTACTGCACTGCAAGTCATAAAAGTATAGCACATACAATTACGTACAGTACATAATGCTTGATAATGATATAAACTGTTACTAGTTTATGTGTTCACTATACTTTTAATTGTTTTATTATTATTGTATTAGAGACAAAGTCTCACTCTGTTGCCTAGGCCGGAGTGCAATGATGTGATCATAGCTCACCGTAACCTCAAACTCCTGGGCTCAAGCAATCTTCCCACCACAGCCTCTCGAGTAGCTAGGACTATAGGCATGCAACACAGTGCCTGGCTGAGTTTCAGAAATTTTTTTGTAGGGGTGGCATCTCATTTTGCCCAGGCTGGTCTTGAACTCCTGGCCTCAAGCAATCCTCCTGCCTTGGCCTCCCAAAGCACTCGGATTACAAGTGTGAGCCACTGTGCCCGACCCGCTTTACAGTATACTATTACTTATTTAAAAAAAAAAAAAAAAAAAAAAAAGTTACCTGTAAAATAGCCTCAGGCATGTCCTTAGGGAGGTTTTCCAGAAGAAGGCATTGTTGTAGGAGATGACAGCTCCATGCATGTTATGAGCCCTGAAGAGCTTCCAATGGGACAAGATGTGGAGGTAGAAGACAGTGATATTAATGATCTTGACCGTTTCTAGGCCTAGGCTAATGTGTGTGTTTGTGTCTTCATTTTTAATAAAAAAGTTTAAAAAGTAAAAAGTAAAGCTGGACATGGTATTTCAATGCCTGTAATCCCAGCACTTTGGGAGGCTAAGGCAAGAGGACTGCTTGAGCCCAAGAATTTAAGACCAGCCTGGAGAACAAAGTGACACCCCATCTCTACAAAAAAATAAAAAAGATTAGCTGGGTATTGTGGCACATACCTGTGGTCCCAGCTACATAGGAGGCTGAGGCAGGAGGATCCCTTAAGCCCAGGAGGTTGAGGCTGTAGTGAGATTTGTTCAAGCCACTGTATTCCAGTCTGGGTGAGAAAACGAGACCCTGTCTCAAAGAAAGCTTATATAATAAGGATATAAAGAAAGCAAATATTTTTATACAGCTTTATACTGTGTTTGTGTTTTAAGCTGTTATTACAAAAGAGTCAAAGTTTTATAAAATAAAGTTACAGTAAGCTAAGGTTAATTTATTATTGAAGAAAAAATATTTTTTATAAATTTAGTGTAGCCTAATTGTACAGGTACAGTGTTTATAAAGTCCATGGCAGTGTACAGGAATGTCCCAGGCCTTGCCATTCACTCACCACTCACACACTGACTCACCCAGAGCAACTTCTACTCCCACAAGCTCCATTCATGGTTAGTGCCCAATACAGGTGTACTGTTTTTAAATCTTTTATGTTGTATTGTTACTGTACTTTTTCTATGTTTAGATAGGCTAAACAAATACCATTGTGTTATAATTGCCTACAGAATTCAGTAGAGTCACGTGTGTACAGGTGTGTAGCCTAGGGGCAACAGGCTATATACCATATAACCTGGGTGTATAGGCTGTACCATCTAGGTTTTTGGAGGTACACTCTTATCTGTGATCTTCCCACAATGATGAAAATGATGCATTTCTCATAACGTATCCCTCTTGTTAAGTGACACATAACTGTGAATACATACATTTATATGTACATATATACACATGTGTATACACTTGTGTATATGTGTACTGATGTGTGTGTATACAGTTACATACATACAAATAATTTTTTTCTGCCACATTTTTTGTCCCTCTTCCCAAAGCAGAAAAGCTGGTGTTGGTTGGCAATGGTGGTGTATTTGTTTCCTGGCATCAGCAAGGTTCTTCCATTTTCTATTTGAAGATGTATTATGTGGGCATCCACCTAATTAAATGGGCAGTTCTTTTTACAGCTTTCTTCTGGTCCATGATTCTCTGCCTCCACCATTTTCTTGTTCTACCAACTCCATTCCCATCTGGTGGAGTCTCAATCTGCTTATATAACAAAGCATTGCCTAACCAGGGTGCTGGAGACATTTAAGAGAAAATGGCCTGGTGTTGATGGCAGTGAGTCTAAATGGTCCAGGTGAAATAGTAATTTGGGAAGTAGCAGTATAAAAGTGAGTAGCTGACCTTTTCTTCATGACCATTATCCATCTAACTAACCTCTCTGATTCCCCTTCCCTAGGTGCTAACTGATCTTGTTCAACTTTCATTTTTCCTTCAGCTAGGCTAGTTGTAGGAAGCCTTAGGGTTTGGGAGCAGAGAAGTGGCAACTTTTACCAAGGATTTCAAAGAACTTTAGAACTGTGGCCTTGTTTCTGTGTTGGTTCACTCCCCAGCTCCTGCCTCCCTCTCCTCCCCAGACACATACTGACTCTTACCCTCTCCCTCCCTCCCTGCCTCATTCTCTCCCTCCTTAACTTGCTCCCTTCCTCCCCTCCTTCTTTCCCTGTCACCTGCCCTCCAGTGATTTTTTTCCTTCACTCACCACCCCACCCTCCTTCGTTGCCCCTTACTCACCTGCTCACTTGAGCCCTCCCTCCCTCACTCTATCCCTTCCTCCTATGCCAGCTTGCTTGCTCCCTCCTCCCTTCCTCCTGCTTTTCCTCCCTTGCTCACTCCTTCCCTTGTTTCCTCCCTCCCTCACTCACCTGCTGGCTCCCTCTTTCTTTCCCTCTTGCTTCCTTCCCAGGCTCCCTCTCTTACTTGGTGGATAGATTCCTCTCTCCCTGGCTAGTCTACACCCTCCCTCCCTCCGTGGCTTGCTCTCTCCTTTCCTCTCTTTCCCTTGCTCCCTCACCTGCTCTCTCCCTTCCTCACCTACTTTCTTCCCTCCCAGGCTCCCTCTTTTTATTCCTTGCTCACTCTCTCCCTTCCTCTTTTACTCCCTGTCCTGTTTTTTCCCTCCCTCCTTCTCTTACCCATTCCCTCCCTCCCTCTCTCCTTCCCTTGCTTGCTTTCCCTCCCTCCTTTGCTCCCTCCCTTCCTCCGAATTTCACAGGACCCCTCTTCTCCTCCCCTTCTATTCCTTTCCCCCTTCCTCCTTCCCTCCCTCCTTTGCTCTCTCCCTCTTTCCCTATGTGGCTTGCTCACTCTCTGCTTCTTTCCCTCTCTTTTCCTTTCCCTGGCTTGCTTTCTCCCTGGCACACTCCCTTTCTCCCTTGCTAGCTCCATCTCTTCCTCCCTATCCCACAGGACCTCTCCCTCCCTCCCTCCTCCTTCCCTCTTTCCCTTCCTCCCTCCTTCCTTCCTCTCCCTCCCTTCTTTCTCTCACCCTCCCTCCCTATCTTCTTCCTTGTACCCTCCCTTTCACCCTCCATTCTCCTATTCTCCCTTTCATCCTCCTTTGTGCTTCCCTCCCTCCCTCCTTCCTTCTTCCCTCCCTCCTTGCCTCCCTCCTTCTCTCCTTCCTCTTTCTCTCTCTGTCCCTCATTCCTCCTACCCTTCCTCCCTCATTTCTTCTTCCCTCCCTCCCTTCTTTCTTCCTCCTACCCTTTCTTTCTCCCTTCTTCCTCCATCCTTCCTTCCCTTTCTCCTTCCCTCCCTCCCTCCTTGCTTATCTCCCTTCTTCCTCCTACTCTCCCTTTGTCCCTCCTTCCTCCTACCCTCCCTCTGCACCCTCCTTCCTCCTTCCCCCTCCTTTTTTCTACCTTCCTTCTCTCCCTTCTTCCTTTCTCCTTTTCCTCCTTCCCTTCTCCGTTTCCTCCTTCCCTCCTTCCCTTTTTTCTCCTTCCCTTTCTTCCTCCCTTTTTCCTCCCACACTTCCTCCCTCCCACCTTCCTCCTACTTTCTTCTACTCTCCTTCTTCATACCCTCCTTTCCTCCTTCCTTTTTTCCTCCTTCCTTCCCTTACTCCTTCCTTCCTCCCCTTCTCCTTCCTTCCCTCCTTTTCTCCTTCCTTTGTTCCCTCTTTCTCTCCTTCCTCCTACCCTTTTTCTCCTTCCTTCCTCCTACCCTCTCTCCCCCCCTCCTCCTATCTACCCTTCCTTCGGCCCTCCCTCCTTCCTCCTCCCTTCCTTCCTCCCCTCCTTCCTCCCCTCCTTCCTCCTACACTCCTTTAGTCCCTAATTCCTCCTACCCTCTCTTCCTCCCTCCTTTTCCCCTCCCTACTCTTTTCCTCCCATTGTCCTTCTTCATCCTATCCTCCTTCCTTCCTCCTACCCTCTTTCCTTCTGCACCCCCCTTTCCCTCCATCCCTTCCTCCCTCCCTCCCTTCTTTCTCTTTTTCTCCCTTCCTCCTTCCTGTCCTCCCTCCTTTCTTCTTCCTTCTCTTCCTTTCTTTATCCCTCCCTCCCTCCATCCTTCCTCCTACCCTCTCCCCCCGTTTCTTTCTCCTTCCCTTTCTTTCTCCCTCATTCCTCCTACCCTCCCTTCCACCCTCTTTCCTTCCTTCCCTCCCTCCTTTCTCTTTGTCTCCCTCTGTCCCTTCTTCCTCCTACCCTCCCTCAGTCCCTCCTCCCTTCTTCCCTCCTTTCTTCCACCCTCTTTCCTATATGCTCCTTCCTTCTGTTCCTCTTTTCTTCTTCCCAACCTCCATTCCTCCTTCCTCTTACCCTCCTTCCTCTTACCCTCCCTCCTTCCCTCTTTTCTCCTTCCCTCTTTTCTCCTTCCCTCTCTCCCTCCTTTCTTTTTCTCTCCCTCCTTTCCTCCCTTCCTCCCTCCCTTCCTCCCTCCTTCCTCCTTCTTTCCTCCCTCCTTCCTCCTACTTTCCTCCCTCCCTCCCTCCCTCCTTACTCCTCCTCCTCTTCTTCCTCCCTCCTTCCTTCCTTCTCCTCCTCTTCTCCCTCCCTCCTTCCTTCTCCTCCTCTTCTCCCTCCCTCCTTCCTCCTCCCTCCTCCTCCTCTTCTCCCTCCCTCCCTCCTCCCTCCTCCCTCTTCCTCCTCTTCTCCCTCCTCCTCCCTTCTCCCTCCCTTCCCTTCTCCTCCCCTTCTCCCTCCCTTCTTCCTCTTCCTCCCCTCCCTCCTTCCTCCTCCTCCTCCCTCCCTCCCTCCTCCTCCTCTTCTCCCTCCCTCCTCCTCCCCTCCCTTCCTCCCTATTTTCCACTTCCCTCCCTCTGTTTCTCCTTCCTTCTATCCTACCTCTCTCCCTCCTTCCTCCTTTCCTCCTTCCCTCCCCTTTTCTTCCTACCCTCCCTCCTTTCTCCTTCCCTCCCTCCCTCTCTTTTTCCTGCTACCCTTCCTCCCTCCCTCCCTCCCTCCCTGCTTTCTTGCCTCCCTTCCTTTCTTCTTCCTCCTGCCCTCCCTTTCTCCCTCCTTTTTCCCTCCTTCACTCCCTCCTTTATTCTCTCCCTGCTTTCTCCTTCTTTCCCTCCCTCCTTCCCCTCCTCCCTTGTTCCTCAGTCCCTCCCTTCCTTTCTTTTCCTTCTTCCCTCCCTTCTTCCCTCCTTTTTTCCCTCCCTTCTTTTTTTCTCCTTCCCTTACTCCATTTTCCCTTTGTTCTCCCTCTCTACTTCCTTCTTCCCTCCCTCTTTCCTACCTTCCCTCTTTCCTTCCTCCTTTCTTCCTTCTTTCCTCAACTGATCTTTTCTTTCCTCAGTTACTCAATCTTTTTCTTTTTCTTTTTCTCTTTCTCGGTGGCTTTTCTCACTCAGTTCTTGCCCCTCCCTCCCCACCCTGTGCCCACCTCCCCTCCTCTTTCCTTACCTCCCTTGTTCCCTCCCTTTGTTTCCTGCTTTCTCCCTGGCTGGCTCTCTCTGTGTCTTGGAGAGCTGTGCTGTGCCTTAGCTTCAGTGGTGTTAAGAACACTGCGGGTGGTCCCTGGCTGACAGAAAGGGGAAGGGAGGGTGGAAGTGAAAGAGAGGGAGGGAGGGAGTGGTGGGCACTTCTTAGCAAATCCTGGGAGTTGGAGCACCCCTCCTCTGTTGGCTAGGACAGAGGGCCCCTACCAAGTCCTATGGAGGAGGGGTGTCTTCCTCTCACAGGATTAAGAAGTACAGAAAGCCTTTTGTTTAGGGGAGGTGTGGAGATGGCATGAGGAGAGAAAGGAGACAGTAGCCGTTGCACAGAGCAGTGGAAGAGAGAGGTTCTTGCCCTGGTGTTGCCACTAGCTTGCTGTGTGAACCTGAGCACATCACTTTTCTCTGAGCCTAGGTTTCTTTGTCTGCCAAACCAAAGGGTTGGTCCTGTCTGTGATCCAAAAATAGGGAAAAGGTAGGGGAACAAGGCTGTGGTGGGCAGTAAGCTGCAGGTAGGGAGAAGAATTAGGGGCCTTCCTGTGTCCTCATTGTTTCTCCAAACCAATGTTTGACCTCCAGAGGGCAGAGCACTGGAAGAACCTCCTGGGACAGAGGTTCTTCTTACCCTCAGCCTGGCCTGGCCCTCCCTTGTCTGACCTCTGGGCACCTCCGCACACTCTGCCCACTGCAGACCTTTGTTTCTGCTTATGTTTCCTCTGTGCCTGTCTGCCTCTCCCCCTCTCTCACTGCCGGATACCCTGTATTGCCCTCTTCAAACATCCTTACTCATTCCTTACCCTAGGACACAAAATACAGGCTTATTTTCTATCTCTAGCTCCCCTTTCCGTGGCTTCCTTCTGTTCCTCCCTCCAGAGCAGGCCTTAGATTTCCCATTCGTGGTTCTCAGAGGGCAGATTGCTACTCCTAGATCCTGTGCCCCATTATGTTGCTTCTGGCACTGTAAGAGTCCACCCCCAGGAGGTCCTATCCTCTGTCTGGTGGTGGTGGTACAGTTTTGGGGCAGGCCTCTTCTGTCCTTTCTTTGGTTTACTTTTTCTGATGAGCCACTCACATCAACCAGAAGCTGAGTCTCAGAGCTACCCTGAAGATTTATGCCAGGAAATCCTTCACCCTTCTTCCCACTGGCTTTTACCTCTAAGCAGAAAGGATGGGGCTGTCTGCCTGGTTGTCACCTCCTCTCCTCTCCACCCATAGGAGCACAACCCACCTTGTGTGGATGAGTTTGTGTACATCTGTGATGATAATTATCAGCGATATGAGATGCTCAACGTGGAAATCGACATCCTGAACGTCCTCAAATTTGACATTAACATTCCGGTCGCCTATCATTTTCTGCGAAGATATGCTAGGGTAAGAGAGAAGAGACACATCTTCATTCTCCCACTGCTGAGTTAGTCTCCTTTACACCCAGAGTAGCTGCCTGAGTGGTAGGAAAGGGGAAAGGGACAACAGGCAGCAGGGAGCATTCTCCTTCCATCCAATCTCCTAGGTTAAAGCTTGGCAATCTTTGTGAAACAATGGGAGGTGGGCGGGGGTGAGTTGCAGATTTCCACAGTGTGTCTATAAGGTTTTGAGGTGAGGCCGGAGTTGGGGAGGGGAAACGTTTCTTTGATCGGGGTGGGGGGGGGGACGGACACGTGGAAAGCTTTGTGGGGGGATGCTGGCAATATTCTCGTTCTTTGCCTGAGTATTGGTTACAAGGGAGGTCACTTTATAATTCATTGTATTGTGCAAATGTGTACAATGTACTTTTCTCTTTGTGTGTGTGATAGGTTGTAATTAAAAAAAAAATAAGTTTAAACAAGAAAAGGGAAAAGGTTGTTTTGAAGTATGGAACACCTTCTAGGGAGGACCAGGAACAGAGTCACGGTGGGAGGAACTTTGGCTCTTTAAAGAATGACCCATATAGCAAGGGGGGATGTAGGCCAGTACCATACATACAGTTGATAATTTGATTAAAATCCTAAAGGTGGCAAATCCCACTGACTGTTTCAGAATGCCCCCTAAAGAGTCTGTTTTTGTGGGTAGGGAAGATGAGGTGAATTATGGTTGCAGGAGAAAGGCACATTACTCAAACAGAGGGCCACTGAGGCTCGGGATGATGTAACTGGAGAGGGAGTCCTCTGCTTGGTACCGGCTTTCTAAATTGATTTCTGAGCCAGTCTTCTCATTGCCTTTAGTGTATCCACACTAACATGAAGACACTGACCTTGTCCCGCTACATCTGTGAGATGACCCTGCAGGAATACAACTATGTCCAGGAGAAGGCTTCCAAGCTAGCTGCTGCCTCCTTACTACTGGCCCTCTACATGAAGAAGCTCGGATACTGGGTAAATGCTTGCGAGATAGGGGTGTGGGGGCAGAGATTTAAAAAGCACAAGGTCAGCTCGGGGGAAGGTGTAAATTAGGGCCATGGGAAACTCTTGGGGACAAAACTGACACATACAATTATGAACTCTAACACCTGGACAACGGGACAAGGGGTTCTATAGCAATAGTTTTGAATTATGTCATTTTTCATAATCAAAGTACCCTTTGTTCCAAAGAAAGCTCACCTGAAAGCCAAATATTACACACCAGATTACTGTGAAGGTATTCTGGTTGTCATAGGGAGTAGTGTGATCCTACTTCTTATCCCCAGCCCTGTTCCCCTCTTGTCTCTTGCAATCCCCTCAGCAAGGCTGGCCCCTGAGGGAGCTTGTTGGAACAGGGTTTGAAAAGCACTGAGCCAGAGAAGAGTAGTGAAAGCAACCGTCTGTGTCTATAAAAGTGGCACTTGGGCATGACTATAGTGTTCTTCTGTGAAGAAGGCCCTCACAAAGCCTCCTGCTCCAATACAAATAAAACTCATATTTGATGCTTTCTCAATTGTATGAAAAGTTGGGGGTAAAATCAACTTTAGTGAATTTTGCATTCTTACTGATGATATGTATAATATGTAATCCAAGTAGCAGGAGTATGCTCACAAATGCAGCCCCTCTGCTCAACCACTTCTGAGCTCCTCCTACCTAAAAATCCTGGAGCCACTGAGGGAAGAACCTCTGTGGTGCTGAGAAAGAACCACATAAAGTACTTATGTGAACTTGGACAAGCCATATTAAAATTTCTTGAAACAGAGAAAGCATTCAATAGATGATAGTGATGATGAAAAAGAATAAATAATAATTATGACTGGCATTTATTGAGTGCTTAGACAGTGATCTAAGCACTTTGCATATTAACTCATTTAATCTCCACAATAACCCCACACGATAGTACTGTTATCCCTGTTTTGCAGATAAGAAATAACTCCCATGTTTACACAGCTGATGAGAGGTGGAGCTAGGCTTTGGAAACTAGGAGTGGTGTTCACAATCTAAACCAACTGTGTAATCAGAATGGGCATGGTCACAGCTCTGGAGCTAAGGGCCTGGAGGCCCCATGCTGAACCAGGCTTTGACCCTTGGAGCCCATGGAAATCCAGTGGGCCAAGAGGGGGACAGCTGATGGGTCCAGGGCAGCAAACGGTGTGCCAACTAAGATAGAAATATTTCAGTGTTTTCACACTTGGTGACTAAACCAGGGCTTATCAGCTAAATGTCATCCTGAATCTGAACTCGGGTAGTCTGACTCCACAATCCTCTATGTTAGTATACTGCCTCTCCTATAGATAAGGAAGGCTTCACAGAAGAGGTGACTTTTGAGCTGGGTCTTGAAAGGTGTGTAGGAACTTGTGAGAGGAGACATTCTAGGTAGAGGAAGCAATAATTAAAAAGACACGAAGGCATTGAGGAGGGAGTATGTTGTGTTTAGGGCAGAATAAGACATCCCCTGTGGATACAGCAGAGAGTATTGTAAAAGGAGAGGTGCTAATGATGTTAGTGACAGATGAGACCAGAATGGTAGATCATGGTCCGATTGTGAAAGAAAGGCCTTGAAGGCTACACTAAGGCATTGAAGGTTTTTTAGGCAGGGAGGTTGACCTGCTCCTGTTTGTGTGTTTTAGAAACAGTAGTGGTATAGCAAAATAGAAGGTAGAGTAGATGAGAGAGAACACCAGTGAGCAGGCTATTATAACATAGTCAAGGTGAAGCATTTGAGAGTCTGAACTGACACAGTGGCACTGGGGCCTTTTAATCTTATTTAACACATCCAGTCTACTCCATTACCCTCTTGTGTTACTCCCCTACTCAGCACGCCAATGACCGCCCTTTGCCTGTGGTGGTGGTAGTTTCCAAACAGTATTTGGGGGAGTCCTGGGTTTCCTGCAGAAGTGTCTCAGGTACCATGTGAAAGATAAAGGGATCCAAATTCGTGGGCTTCTTAGCTCCCACCCTCACTTCCAGGTAAGCTATTTGGGCTTCCAGGTAAGATACTTGAAAAAGAGGAGTTCAAGGAAAATAAGACATTTTGAGGAAACCACCAAATCCTCTTCCTTTCTCTGTCTGTTGAGCTCCCCACTTCACCAACCATTGTGGACATGCACTCCTCTGTGAAGCTTTCTGTGACTCTCCCCACAGAGTTTGTGGGTCCTGCTGCTGTGTTCCTCCAGTGTCCTATGCTCACTTCCATTCTAGCACTTACCACATTTTTAACTCTCTGTTTGCACATCTGTCTCCTTTACTAGACTACGAACTTCTCAAGGGCAGATCCCTCGTTCATTTTTGTGTTCCCAGGATCCTACGTATAGGGCTTGGTAATCCTAGTTAGCATTGTTTGGGCACTTACTATATGCCAGACTCTGTTCTATGTATGATACACACACACACACACACACACACACACACACACACACATATTTAACCCTATGATGGAATTACTGTAATAATCCCCATTTGGCAGATTGGGAAACTGAGGCCCCAAGAGGTTAATTAACTGGCTCCAGGCCAAGCTGTTAGGGGAACTGAAATTTGACCTGAAGCATTTTGCCTCCAGGACCTCTGCCCTTAAACATTGCTATACCGCTTCTGTCACATAATAGGCATTCTTAGCTGAGTGAGAAAATGAACCTGTGCAATGATAGCTGTTACAGTCGGAGAGGAGGATCAGCCTTAAGTTCACATTGGCAGTTGAGTTGGCACCTAAACTTTGTTCTAGGGTTTACCTGGCCATTAGCTCTGGACCTGAGAGTGAGTGAATTACAAAATCAGTCCTGTTCCTTAGGACTGGTGGATTTCTGCTTACATGAACATCCGTGACCAGGGCTAATATCTTTTTTGTTGTTGTTGTTAAGAGATAGGGTCTTGCTCTGTTACCCAGGCTGGAGTGCAGTGGTGCCATCATAGCTCACTGCAGCCTCGAACTCCTGGGCTCGAGTGATCCTCCTGCCTCAACCTCCCAAGTAGCTGGGACTACAGGTCCACACCGCCATGCCCAGATAATTTTTTAATTTTTTTATAGAGATAGAGTCTTGCTGTGTTGCCCAGGCTGGTCTTGAATTCCTGGGCTCAAGCAGTCCTCCTGCCTCGGGCTTCTAATGTGCTGAGATTACAGGCATGATCCCTACCACACCTGGCCAAGAGCTAATATCTAACTGGTACGTATGGATATAGCCATCTCAGTAGTTTGTGGCTGGAACCTATTCTTCTGTATAGCATAGTATAATTATTGATCAGCATCCATACTATGTGAGTCTTTGAAATGTTTTGAATGTCATCTCTGTTTAAACCATGTGTGGGAAGCTTAGACTTGGGATAGCAGAGATGGAGGGAGGATTGTGCTTCCTGTAGTAGAAATCACTATTCATGCTGCTTCTTCCAGGTTCCCTTCCTGGAGTATTACAGTGGCTACAGTATCTCTGAGCTTCACCCCTTGGTCAGACGGCTGAACAAACTGCTGACTTTCAGTTCTTACGATAGTCTCAAGGCTGTATATTACAAGTATTCTCACCCGTAAGTACCAAGCCCCGGATGAGGTTGGGTTTGTGTTCATTTATGGGGAAGCTTTAAAATACTAGACCCAGACTAGCCTCACTTAAGAGAAAAAGATTCAGGCACTTTTCACCTTCCTTTCTACTCTAGGGTTAAAGCAAGATAGGGAACTAAGGGCCATATGTCCCACTTGTTCCATGGAGCCTGATTGTATTTGCCCTATTCTATACCGAGGAGACCCCTCTTCCTTTTGCAGGGTCTTCTTTGAAGTCGCCAAAATCCCCGCCTTGGATGTGTTGAAGCTGGAGGAGATTTTGAACTGCTGATTGTGAGGCCAAGGGCGTGGTACTGTAGCAGCAGCCACAGGACTAGGCATGCATGTTAATAGGGTATATTTATTCTGTGTTTGAATTTGTCTTTTGATTGCTTTTATTCATTTTTCCTCTCTTTGTCTTTTCCCAAACTGATAATGTTATAAATATTTATGTTGTTTGTTTTTATGAAAGAAAAAAATATTGTCATATTTGACTACAAATTTAATAAAAAATTAATAGTTATTGTTAAAATGGCTCATCTCCCCTCTTATTGTTCAGGAATCCCATGCACAGCTGAATAATTCTTTTTTTCTTCCTAGTCAAGGCTGGGCCCCAGGGCCTAGGTTACCCAATTCCCTCCTCTGTTTAGAAGCCTTCTCCTCATGGGAAGAGGAATTGAGCTAACTGTGAACTGATGGATGGGGCTACAGAAGGAGGTGCCCAGTCCAAGGAGAAAGCTCCTTACCTGACAGGCAGGCCTCTCTGTTCAGAGCTGGGCAGCTGGCAGTGTAGGCTAATACCCTTTGGTCTCAATCTCAGGTATTTTGCTTTCTTTGCTTCTTCCTAGATGATGAAAAGTTGGGGATCAGGATTTTAATCCAAATGTAGCCTTGCTTTCAATTTGGCAGCTTTTTAGAGTCCAAATTTGAAAATACTCTTGGAGTGGTATGTGCTGAAATCATTTTTGGCCCTTGTCTTCTGCCAAGAGAAGAAATTCCTACCTGTGAAATTGGCAAGGTGTCCCATAAATGCAAGCATCAACGACTTGCCCAATCTTTAACTCATATAGCATTAAGAGGTTCTGCTTTCTTTTTCACTGTGCCCTACCTTTGGGGTGATGTGTACTGGGACAGTTACTTAAATTGTTAATGGAGGAGTGGAACATCCAGTATGCCAGTTGTTCAAGAGCCGCTCCTCAGTCTCACCCCAGGACCTCCCCACAATCCAGCATGTAAAGTCTACCACAGCAGGAGACCTCTAATACTCTATTCTAGTATTGTAGCTGGCAGTTATGCTGATTGGTCTGTGACCATTTGTTACCACTTGTCAAATATTTTGAATATCAGTCCTGGAGGGTGGACATTTGGTGGAGAGGACAATCAAGGAAGCAGTTACGGGGAAAATGCCTCTTCAATTCTGTCCCAAGACTCTCCATGCTATTGTAATTACATCACCTTTTCTGATGGGTTAGAGACAGATGGATGAGCATGCCAAGTCCTTAGGTGTCTCAGCGCTTTCCTTCCCTTTGAATCAGTTTCCCATTCTTCTCCTGACTTGCTTTGCCTTGGAGACCAGACATCACTAGGTTTCCTCCTGCCCCATTCCACTGTGTTGCAAGATGACTAAAGGTACAGCCAGAGTGGTCCAAGTTGCTCAGCAGTGATTCTGCGGGCACAGCCAACTTTGCATGAACATGCTAAAAGCATTAGGCTGGAAGCCATCTTGCAAGTCTCCAGCCTTACTAGAAGGATGTGTCGTGTACCTGCTTTTGAATTCTGGAGCTTTACGTCAAGGGAAAAAAAAATTAACCGGTTGAATTATTTCCCCCTTTTTACCAACCCTGTTCTTTAAAGGTGCTAATGAAACCATCCGTAATTTTTGTTGTTTTTGCAATGCGTCAACATTTATTTTGCACACACTCATCACTACTTCAAAATTAAGATAGCTGTTAGAACTGGATCTTGTTAAAATTGGGTGCAAAAGTTATCGTGGTTTTTATGGCAAAAACCGGGATAACTTTTGCACCAACCTAATATTTAGTGCCTTATTAAATAAGCATATCTATTTCTTTATCAGGAATTTGCTGGCCCAGTGAGGTGGCTCACACCTGTCATCCCAAAACTTAGGGAGACCAAGGAGGGAAGATCACTTCAGCCCAGGAGTTCGAGACCCACCTGGGCGATACAGTGAGACCCTGTCTCTACAAAAAGTTAAAAAGTTAGCCAGGTATAGTGGCTCATGCCTGTGGTCCCAGCTACTCAGGAGGCTGAGGCAGGAGGATCACTTGAGCCCAGAAAGCAGATGTTGCACTAAGCCATGATCATGCCACTGTACTCCAGTCTGGGCAATAGAGCAAGATCCTGCTTCAAAAAAAAATTTGCTTTTATATTTTGATGACTCTCTCTCTATATATAAATAAAACTAGCTTTCTTTGTAACCTTATGTATTTTTAACAGTTTTATTTTCTTAACTGGATGCAAATTATTTTATTTCTGTATGTATATATAACTTTATATCTGCCTATATCTTTAAGATCATAACAGTTTAAAAAACAAAACTAAAAAATGCTAAAAGTTTAAATAAACCACAAAATCATCTATATAGGTCATAAAAACACTCTGGTAGAGAAATGTGCCCAGTAATTCATAAGTAAAACAAACATAGCCTGTGAAATAATGTGACATGCTTAGAAAAATGCCTGACACATAGCATAAATATCTAATAAATGGTGGTGGTACTCTCTGGTAGCAGAAGGGGCACAGAGTGGCTACAGAGGTAAGGAGGGGTGAGACTGTTAAAAAAAGAAAAAAAAAAGGCCTGGCTGGGCACGGTGGCTCACTCCTGTAATCCCAGCACTTGGGGAGGGTGAAACGGGTGGATCACAAGGTCAGGAGTTCGAGACCAGCCTGGCCAATATGGTGAAACCCCATCTCTACTAAAAATACAAAAAGTTAGCCAGATGTGGTGGCAGGCGCCTGTAGTCCCAGCTACTTGGGAGGCTGAGGCAGGAGAATCGCTTGAACCCGGGAGGCGGGGGTTGCAGTGAGCTGAGATCATGCCACTCACTCCAGCCTGGGTGACAGAGTGAAACTCCTTCTCAAAAAAGAAAAAAAAAAAAAAAGGCTTAATTGGTATGTTGAAGGTTTTTATGCTAAGAGTTTTGATTTGGGAGACATAATCAATCAAGGTTCAGTCAGAAAACAGAAACCACTCCAGTTATATTTCAAACAGAGGAAATTTAATACAGGGAATTGGTTACTCAAGGACAGAAGAGCTAAGAAGTCACACACACAGTGTGAAGCTTCTGTTATACTTAGGGCTGGAGGAACAGTAGCCAAGAGGTGGTGTCACCAGAGCCCCAGATGCCAGGGATATAAGCTGAATTTGGAACCGGTGATCAGTTGGGACCAATGAGGGTAGGACTGATGAAAGAAGACTGGAGCCAGGAAGGAAACAAAATTACTGCCAGACCTATTGCTGGAGGCAGAGTGAGAAAGGAAATAGCCTGACTTCTTTATATTTCAATAGTTTTTGGGGAACAGGTGGTTTTTTGTTACATGGATAAGTTATTTAGTGGTGATTCCTGAGATTTTGGTGCACCTGTTACCCAAGCAGTATACACTGTACCCTATGTGGGTAGTCTTTTATCCCTCACGCACTCCCACTCTTCCCCCCAACTCCCCAAAGTCCATTATATCATTTTTGTACCTTTGCATCCTAATAGCTTAGCTCCCACTTATAAGTGAGAACATATGCTATTTGGTATTTCATTGCTGAGCTACTTCACTTAGAAAAATGGTCTCCATTTTTCTCCAACTCCATCCAAGTTGCTGTAAATGCCATTATTTTGTTCCCTTTTATGGCTGAGTAGTATTCCATGGCGTATATATACCACATTTTCCCTGTCTACTCATTGGTTGGTGGGCATTTAGGTTGGTTCCATATTTTTGCAATTGTGAATTATGCTGCTATAAACATGCGTGTGCAAGTGTCTTTTTCATATAATGACTTATTTTCCTTTGCGTGCATACCCAGTAGTGAGATCACTGAATTAAATGTTAGTTCTACTTTTAGTTCTTTAAGAAATCTCCATACTGTTTTCCATAGTGGTTGTTCTAGTTTACATTCCCACCAGCAGTGTAAAGGTGTTCCTTTTTCATCACATCCACACCAGCATCTATTATTTTTTGACTTTTTTGGAGTAAGGTGGCATCTCATTGTGATTTTAATTTGTATTTCCCTGATAATTAGCAATGTTGAACATTTTTCCATATGTTTGTTAGCCATTCGTATATCTTCTTTTGAGAATTGTCTATTCATGTCCTTTGCCTACTTTTTGATGGGGTTGTTTTTTTCTTGTTGATTTGAGTTCCTTGTAGATTCTGGATATTAGTCCTTTGTCAGATGCGTAGTTTGTGAATATTTTTTCCCACTCTATGGGTTGTCTGTTTACTCTGCTGATTATTTCTTTTGCTGTGCAGTAGCTTTTTAGTTTAATTAGGTCCCATTTATTTATTTTTGTTTTTGTTGCATTTTCTTTTTGGTTCTTGGTCATGAATTATTTGCCTAAGCAACGTCTAGAAGAGTTTTTCCCTATGTTAACTTCTAGAATTTTTATGGTTTCAGGTCTTAGATGTATGATTTTTGTATAAGGTGAGATACGAGGATCTAGTTTTATTCTTCTAATTCTTCAAATTGGCTTGCCAATTATCCCAACACCATTTGTTGAATAGGGCGTCCTTTCCCCACTTTGTTTTTGTTTGCTTTGTTGAAGATCAGTTGGCTGTACATATTTGGCTTTATTTCTGGGTTCTCTATTCTGTTCCATTGGTCTATGTGCCTATTTTTATACCAGTAGCATCCTGTTTTGGTAACTATACCCTTATGGTATGGTTTGAAGTCGAGTAATGTGATGCTTCAGATTTGTTCTTTTTGAACATCTTGCTTTGGCTCTGTGGGCTCTTTTTTGGTTCTATATGAATTTTAGGATTGTATTTTCTAGTCCTGTGAAGAGTGATGGTGGTATTTTAATGGGAATTGCATTGAATCTGTAGGTTGCTTTTGGCAGTATGGTTGTTAAGTATATTCCTAAGTATTTTATTTTTATTTTTTGCAGCTGTTGTAAAAGGGATTGAGTTCTTGATTTGATTCTCAGCGTGGTCGTTGTTGTTGTACAGCAGTACTGTTGATTTGTGTACATTGACTTTGTATACTGAAACTTTACGGAATTCATTTATCAGATCTAGGAGCTCTTTGGACGAGTCTTCAGGGTTTACACATACCATATGATTCACCCACTTAAAGTGTATAATTCAGGCCGGGCTTGGTGGCTCATGCCTGTAATCCCAACACTTTGGGAGACTGAGGTAGGAGGATTGCTTGGACCCAGGAGTTCAAGATCAGCCTGGGCGACATAGTAAGACCCTGTTTCTACAAAAAATTTAAAAATATTAAAAAAAACTAAAAAGTATGTAATTCAGGTTTTCGGTATATTCAGTTTTGTGGTTGGGCACGGTGGCTCATGCCTGTAATCCCAGCATGTTGGGAGGCTGAGGCGGGCAGATCACTTGAGGTCAGAAGTTTGAGACCAGCCTGGCCAACATGGTGCAACCTCGTCTTTACTAAAAATACAAAAATTAGCCAGGTATGGTGGTGCATGCCTGTAATCCCAGCTACTCAGGAGGCTGAGGCGGGAGAATCACTTGAACCCAGGAGGTGGAGGCTGCTTGAACCCAGGAGGCGGAGGCTGCAGTGAGCTGAGATTGTGCCACTGCACTCCAGCCTGGGTGACAGAGCCAGATTCTGTCTCAAAAAAACAAAAAACCTAACTGTTTTGTAATCATCACCACAATCCAATTTTGGAACATTTTCATCACCCCTCAAATTAAACCTCCAACTTATTAGCAATCAATCTCCTTTCCCCACACCCCATGAGCCCTAGGCAACCAGAAATTTACTTTCTGTCTCTATCAGTTTGCCTATTCTGGACGTTTCATATAAATTTAATCATACAATATGTGGCCTTTGTGTCTGGCTTCTTTCACATAGCAATGTTTTCAAGGTTCATGCATGTCGTAGCATGTATCAGTATTTCCTTTTATTGCTGAGTAATATACCATTGTATGGATATATATACATTGTGTTTACCCAGTCATCATTTGGTAGAAATTTGGCGGTTATTGGGAATAATTCTGCTATGAACATTCATGTATAAGTGTGTGGGCCTCAGTTTCCATTTCTCTCAGGTATATACTTGGGAGCAGAATTGCTGGATCATGTGATAACTCTATGTTTAACTTGAGAAACCTCCATACTTTTCCAAAGTGGCTGCACCATTTTACATTCCCATAAACAGTATGTGAGGATTCCAGTTTCTCCACACCCTCTCTGACACTTGTTATTATATTTTTACTATAGCCCTCCTAGTGGGTGCAAAGTGATATCTTGTGATTTTGATTTACATTTCCCTGATTGCTAATTATGTTGAGCATATTCTAATGTGCACATTGGCCATTTGTGTATCCTTTTTACAGAAATATCTATTCAAATCCTTTGCCCATATATATGTTTTTTGAAACAGTCTTGCTCTGTTGGCCAGGCTGGAGTGCAATGGCACAAACATGACTCACTGCAGCCTTAATTTCCTTGGCTCAAGGAATTGTCTTACCTCATTCTCCTGAGTAGCTGGGACTATAGTCACTTGTGACCACACCCAACTAAATTTTTTAATTTTTATTTTTAGTAGAGACGAGGTCTTGCTGTGTTGCCCAGGCTGGTCTCAAGCTCCTGTTTGCACATTTTTAATTGGATTATTTGTCTCTTTATTATTGAGTGGTAAGAGTTTTTTAATATATATTCTGGGTCATATATATGATTTGGCAATATTTGATTATACCAATTGTTTTGAAAATTTTACCTTCATAGTGTTATTTAAAGCATATAAGTTTCAAATTTTGATGAAGTTCAATTTATCCATTTTTAAATGTTTTTACTTTTGGTGTTGTAGCTAAGAAACCATCACCTGATCCAAGGTCTTGAAGATTTATCCCTTTTATTCTAAGAATTGTATAGGTTTAGCTCTTATGTTTAGGTTTTAAATTCATTTTAAGTTAATTTTTATATATGGTATGTAGGATTCCAACTTCATTCTTTTGCATATGGATATTTGGTTGCTTCAGCACTATTTGTTGAATAAAACTATGTTTTCCCCACATAATTATTTTGATACCCTTGTTGAAAATTAAATATGAGAGCTTATTTCTGGATTCTCAGTTTTATTCCATTTACTTATGTGATATCTAGCCTTATGCTAGTACTGTAATTTTTCAAAGATTAAAAACAATGAAAAATAAAAATTATATTGCTGTATCTTTGTAGTAAGTTTTAAAATTAAAAAAAGATATGAGTCCTCCAATTTTTTGATCCTTTTCAAGTTTATTTTGGCTATTCTGGGTCCCTTCATTTCCATATGAATTTTAGCATCAACATGTCAGTTTCTGAAAAGAAGTCCACTGGGATTGTGATAGGGCTTACATTTAACTCATAGGTCAATTTGGGGAGTATTTTCATCTTAACCATCTTAAATCTTCCTGTCTATGAACATGGATATCTTTCCTTTTATTTGGGTCATGTTTAGTTCATTTCAACAGTTTTTCGTAGTTTTCAGTATATAAGTTTTGTTCTTCTTTTCCTAAGTATATCCTAAGTATTTTTTGATTGAGCCATCAGTCTTGAATCACTTTCAATTTCCTACTTCATTCCCCACAGACATATTTACCTCTTCACCTATCTCAAGTATCTTTATTTTCTGTTTTAAAGGTTGGACTGACCCACCTATTGTTCAAAGCAACTCAACTACCTTGGGACTTCTCTCCATCAATTTTTCTCCCTCATCTTAGCCCTTCCCTTGCTTTTCCCTGCCACCATTTCCTGTACTTTCATCCTCTTCCTCTTTTGTAATCTCTGTTTCTAGCTTAAAAACATGCTCAAGACACTCTTGCCACATGCATACAAAATGAAAAGCAAAACAAAATAAAACCTTTTTTTTCAAGGTGGAGTCCTACTCTGTCACCCAGGCTGGAGTGCGGTGGCACAATCTCAGCTCACTGCAACCTCTACCTCCTGGGTTCAAGCGATTCTCTTGCCTCAACCTCCCGAGTAGCTGGGATTACAGGCGCATGCCACCACTCCCAGCTAATTTTTTTTTTTTTTTTTTGGTATTTTTAGTAGAGACGGGGTTTCACCATGTTGGCCAGGCTGGTCTCGAACTCCTGACTTCAGGTGATCCACCCACCTCGGGCTCCCAAAGTGCTGGGATTACAGGCATGAGCCACTGTGCCCGGCCAAAATAAAACTCTTTATCTGCATCCACCTCCCACCTGCTGTCCAGTTCATCTCTTTTTTGTACTACTTTTTAAGTACACTGACTCACTGTTTCTACTTAGCTCATGTTCCATTCAGTTCTTTAACCCATTGTAATGTAGCTTTTGTCCCCTAGCACTTCATTGATGGGCCTTTAGCGGAAACATTGATGATTTTCTAGTTTGCAAATCTAGTCGACAGTTTTGAGCTTTATCTTACTGGAACCCTTTTGCTACCTGTGACACTGGTGTCTTTTCATTCCTTTTGGCACTCTCTAGCCTCTTGGTTTCTGGGCCATTAGGTTTTTCTAGTTCTCTCATCTTTCTGACCTTCCTTTTCTATCTTCTTTGTAGGCTGTTTTTGTACCATCTGCCCTCAAAATTTGGTGTTCTGTTGGTTTCCAGCTTTGGCTGTCTGATTTATCTCCTTGAGTGATCTCAGCTACTCCCATAGTTTCAAGTGCCACCAAGCCATCAACTTTTGAGGCTTAGTCTTCAGCTCAAACCTGTGGTCCTAGGTTCAGGCTTATATTTGTCTTCTATTGGCCATGTCTACCGGAACGTCACACAGTTACCTCAAACTGAACATGTCCAAAAGTGAATTTTTTCTTTCTGCTAACATGGTTCTATTATATTCTGTATCTTGATCACCATCCACTTAGTCACCCAAACCAGACACTCAGGAGTTCATCTGGGCTCTCTTTTCCCTCCCTAATAATCTCTTATTCAATCATACTGATTTTTTTACCTTCAATTCCTAACTTAAAGCCTGACCACTCATGTCTTAGACTTCCATGTTTCAATTATGGCCTTATAAGAGGGTGCCATCATTAAGTCTTGCTGATTTTACCTCCCAAATATTTCTTGGATTGGCATTCTCATCATAGAGAATCTCTCCTACTGCTACCCAGGTTTGAGATCTCATTCTACTGCCTGGATTACTGTGGTAGTTTCCTACGTGATCTCCCTATCTTCAATCTTGTTCCTTTCAAATTCACCTTCCATACAAGCACCAGAAAGATTTATTTAAAATTCAATTTTAGGATTACAGTTCTGGGTAAGATATTTAAGCATCTGTTACCCTTTGTTTCCCACTGAACACTATCATAAAACCCAGAAAGAATGCATGGCACAGCTATTTGAGAATTCTGAAAAGTAAATAGCAGCAAGCAGATTGGAAAACAGCAGAATGTGAAGAAGCAACAAACTCATGGCGAGTTTCCCACATTTTTTTCTCTGGCAAATTAATCCAGTCAGAAACCTTGAAGGGAGCACTATGGTACAGACAGAAAGCTCCAGAAGAAGCTTTCTAGTTCTGGCTTGAGAAGTGAGAGAAGGAATTCCTAAAGCTTGCGGTTGGGGAGGTGGAAATCCCCATCTTTTTATTTCTCTCTTCCTTCACATCCCAACCCTCAGGCAATCATACAGCAACAGCAACAATGATAGCAATGGGAGCCTTCGACAACCAATACTCTCAGGGAATGGACCCATGATCTCTATTTGAGGTAGAGATGGACCCCAAGAGAGCAAAGCACATTCTGTTGATTTTTTTTCTCTTTCTGTTCTCCCAATGCTTAACTCCAGACGTGGCACAATTGCAGACATGAACAGTTTCTGACTAGTGGACTGAAAGGGAAGTACTAGGAACTGGGGAGTACTGGGGAGAATGTGGAGAAGTAGGAGCTTGGGAAAGTAACCCCATAAAGTTTTTTTTAATGTGCTCTTTGGTGTGTATCCTCAACCTGTATGTGTGTTGATCCAGATCCTAATTAGTATACTAAATAGTTTGAGAACTGAGCTGACAGACACCCATCTGGGTTCTAGACTGACCATTTCATGACATACACAGCAGATAGATCCAGATAGCACTGCAAAGGCTTAGAAAACTGAGGTTGAACCCTCAGCCCACGGAAGGCAGATGGAAACCTGTGTCCTGAACCTAATCAAATTGACTGCAAAAGCAAACATACATTTTCCATAAAATTTAAACCAGATCTACAATTTTATAATGTCCATGCAGGATATACTCCAGAATTACTAGGCATATGAAGAACCATTGACATCTCAACTTGCATGGCAAAAGACAACAGCCAAGGACAAAAAGATATAGGTGTTGGAATTATCCAACAAAGTCTTTAAGTCTGCTACCATAAAAACTCAAATGAACAATTGCAAACACTTTTGGAACAAATGTTAAAATATAAATGTTAAGCTATAGAGTCTCATCAAATAGGAATTAGAAGAGCCAAATGGACATTTTAGGATTGAAAAATACAGTAACTGAAATTTAAGAACTCACTGGGTGGACTCAACAGAAGAGAGGGGACAAAGGAAAGAGTAAAGTTGAAGGTAGATAAATAGAAATTATGCAGTGTGACAGAAAAAAGATTGAAAAAAAACGAACAGTGCCTCAGGGACTTGTAGGACAATAACAAAAGGTCTATCAGTCATGCTATTAGAGCCCTAGTAGGAGAGGAGAAAGAGAACAGTGCAGAAAAAATATTTGAAGAAACAATGGCTGAAAAGTTCTCAAGTTTGGTTAAAGACACCAACCTGTAGGTTTAAGAAAACAAGTGAACCTCAAGCAGGATAAATAGATAAATCATAGTCAAACTGCTGGAAAAGACTAAGAAAAACAGAGAAATGATGCATTATGTACTGCATAGGGGAACAACAATTGAATGACTATAGATTTACCATCAGAAACTCTGTAGACCAGAAGGAAGAAACAAAATTTTTCAAGTGTTGAAAGAATAATCAATCCAGAATTCAGTATCTAGCAAAATATAACTTTCAGGAATGAAGGTAAAACTTAAAACACAATTTCAGATGAAGGAAAACTAAGAAAATTCACAGCAAGCATATCTGCTGTAAAATAATTGCTAAAGAAATTTATTCATATAGAAATGAAATGGACATAGAAAGTGGAATGATAGATAGTGGAGACTCGGAAGGGTGGGTGATGAAAAAATACTTGGGTACAATGTACATTATTTGGTCGATGGATATACTAAAAGCCCCAACTTGACCACTGCACTATCTATGCTTGTAATAAAATTGCACTTGCACCCCATAAATTAATACAAATTAAAAAAAGAAATACCAGAAGGGAAATTGGAACATCCAGAATGAAGGAAGAGCAACAGAACTGGTAAGTATCTGGCTAAATATAATAGACTACTCTTCTCTTAAGTTTTGTAAAACATATATGTTGATTGAAAGCAAAAATTACATTTTGATGGGATTTTTGATGTATGTAAATGTAATACATAAGACAGTAATAGCATAAAGTGGAGAGAACAAAGGGCTCAATATGCTGGTAGGGTTTTTACATTGCAATTGAAGTGGTAAAATGTTGATTTTAAGTAGACTGTGAAAAGTATATATTTTGTTATCCCTGGAGCAACTACTAAAAAAATTATACAGAGAGATATCAAAGCCACAATAGATAAATTAAAATGTAATACCAAAAGTTCAAATAATCTAAAAAAAGCAGGAAAAGGGAAACAGAGAAGGAAAAAAAAACAGATACCAAACAGAAAATTTTAAAATGGCAAACCCCAATCCGGTCTTATCAGTAATTACATTAAATGGTCTAAACATACAAATGAAAAGACGTATTGTCAGGATGGATTAAGAAAGCATGACCCCATGCTGCCTACAAAAACTCATGTCAAATATGATGATATAGGTAAGTTAAAAGTAAAAGGCTGAAAACAAATGCCATTTGAAAACCAAAAGAAGGCTGGAGTGGCTATATTAACATCAGATAAACTTGACTTCACTGCAAAGTGTCAGGAATAAAGAGTGATGTTATATATTGATAGTGTCAATTCACCAAGAAGGCGGCAATCCTAAATGTGTTGTAATAACAGTTTCAAAATACTAGAAGCAAAAACTGATAGAATTGAAACAAGAAATGAACAAATCCATAATTATAGTTTCAGTAATTGATGGAAGCTAACAGACAGAAAATCAGAAAGGATATTGAAGAAATGAACACCATTAGACAACTGAATCCAACTGATGTTTACAGAACACTTCACCAAACAAACGGCAGAATACACATTCTTCTCAGGTGCACATGGGACATTCTCCAAGATAGACCATATCCTAGGTCATAAAACAAGTTTTAACCAATTAAAAACAATAGAAAACACAGAGTATGTTCTTTGGCCACAATTGAATTAAATTAGAAATCAATAACAGATGAATAATAGTAAAATCTCCAAACACTTGGAAATAACATACCTTTAATCCATGGGTCAAAGAAACGAAACCACCCAAAGGACCTCCAGTGGATGAATGGATAAACTGGTGGATCCATGTAATTGAATTCTATTCAGCAATTAAAAGGAACAAACTGTTGATTCACATGACATCTTGAAAGAATATGAAAGGCATTTCGCTGAATTAAAGAAGTCTGTCTCAAAAGGTTACATATTCTATGACATTCTTGAAAGCCCAAAACCATAGTGATGTAAAATTGATCAGTGGTTAGAAATAGGGTTAAGGTGTGATTATAAAGAAATAATATAAAGGAGATTTCTGGGGCAGTGGAAACTGTTCTGTATCCTGATAGTGGTGGTGGTTACATGAATGTCTACATGTGTTAAAATTCATGGAGCTCTACACCAAAAGAAAAGGGCAATTGTATGATCATTTGAAAAATAGACTTAAAATTTAATTCTGATGGTCCTTCACTAGCCTACAGGGTGCAGTACAGACTTCTTAATGTGGATTACAGGGCCCACCCTGATGGTAGCGCCTCAACAACAAGGCTGTTTCCCCTCATAAAGCCTAAAAATGTAGTTTTTATGGGGGTAGACTGAAATGTGGTCCCGAAGGTCACAGATGTTTTGTCTCTAAGTAAGACACTTTTCAGTTGGGAAAATCAAGGATTTAGAAGACTCAAGTTCTCACTCCGGTGTAGCATGTTGTGGAATCCTGGCCTAGTACAGCCTCAGTTCCCTACCTATTAAACATGACTAAGAACTGGCTCCCCTGGGGTCACTATTAGTGTGACAGAAATTAAACTGTATTTAATGCTGAGCCCAACTGATTTTGCATTTGAACAGAATATGCCTTCCCACCTCAAACCCCTCTGGAGAGGAGAGGAGTATGTGATGTATGCATTGGGGGGAATAGATTATATTGTCAGATTTCAAGGTGCCTTATGCATTTTTTTAACAGTCTGGGCTACACTCTATCCCACTTTGCCTCCCCAGTAACTAATTCCACTGAGATTTGTATCCTGCAGAGAATTAGCTCCTGGAACAATTACAGTGGCATGTATTTCCCCACAGGATCATCCAGAGTCGCAGCTAAGTTTTAGAATTCTTCTTGGCAACCCCTTTAGTATCATGATCATCCCTGATGGAGATTCTTGGTTTGTGCTGCCGCTGTCCTCCCTCACCTGCCATCGTGACCCGCATGTGGCTTGTTTAGAGCTTGGATGACCACCCAAGCCCACCTGCCCCCCATTTCCACCACCATCCAACTCCCCTTATGCTGAGGTAAATGATGAGGCACTGGCACTGATTATGTTTATCCATTTATTAAAATATTTCAAGAAGCAATACTTTATTAACTTTGAGGACTGGTGTTCCATTTGGCGGGGGGAGAGGAATAGGCACACTTTGTGGACCTTTTTTTTTTTCCTGCTTTTTCCTGTTACCCTGTAACTACCCCAGCTTCCTCCCCCAACCAGCCCCTGGCCCTGCTGCTTATTTGCAGGGGCCTCTGAGGAAATAAAAAGCACAGAGCAGAAAACAACAATGGATTACAGATTAGCTGACAAATAGACAAATGCAATTCCATAAACCGTATACCCAAGCAAGGTCTCATATAGGATGGAATGGTGCTAATGGGTTTGGTTGCTTTGGTGTTATTTTCCACCTCTCGTGAAACAAAAATTCTTCCATTTGTGTCCTGAGGGAAGATGACGTTGACCCTGACTGTTTCTTCTGGCCCAGTTTTATTAAGGTAAAAAGTCTCTTTCTTATTCTTACCCTGCCCTTATGCACACAGCACAGGGCCTTTCTGGAGAATGGGACCCATAACTGTTTACCTCCTATAGTAATGACACCAGAAGCAGTTGGTGGCAGTTCAAATATATTGGCCTTTTCTTCCCCACTATCCTTCTGGCCAGGAATTGCCTACCCAATCAATTCATCAGAAAGTGCTACCAAAGATACAACCAAACCCTGGAGCTTTGGGTCTTAATGATGTCTAACATAATTGAGATGGATATTTGGTGTTTGGGCCCACCACCCAAGCAACTGTATTAATTACTGCAAGCAGTTAACAAAGTCCTTAAAGGAGCTCACACTCCCAGGGCTAAGACAACTCCCTTGAGAGAGGGATCACTTCTTGCTTTGTTTCCAAGTGAGCATATGCAATAACAGGTGCTTGGCAAGCTATCTTCCTTTTTGGGAAACTACTGGTAACAGTAATTTAGGAGGTAACTGAGGGATTGAGCAAGCCACACCTGCTCCTGGGCCTTGTCATCTATCAACTCTGCTCCATGAGCTGACTCTAGCCCCAAATACATTTCATTCAATATCATTCTGACTCAGAGTGGGAGGACAGGGTGGGTGAAAGGGAATCCACATGGTACAACAGAGCAACAGCAGCATCACTGTGCACAAAGACCTAACTATTGCAGCAAAGTAAGCACAAGAGATGGAGTCTTATTACAGTTTACTATCATCAGTGATAAAAATAATTACAAGACACTGCCTTGCTTAGTCACTGCCAAGATAAAGCTACCTTCTCCCAGGACTTCCTTCTGCCGTCCTAAATTTTGCTCATTTGGAAATTTTCCCCTTCGGCAAAAGCTCTTCTGAAGAAAATGCAACTTGGTTCCCACTCTGTGAGTGTGTGTGCAGGTGTTAACACATGCAGCCATGGAGGAGCCAAGTCGGGCTACAATGGTGAGTTTGCTGATTTCATCTAATACCTCCTCCTGGGAAGAAAGACTAATAACAGAGAAAGCCAAAGACACAGCAACAGCACACTCACTACTCAAATATGTACAATAAGCTAACACATTCTGATGCTTAAATAAGTTTTAAATGTTTTCTGTCATCTTTTTCCATTGACTTTCTTCTCTAGTTGTAGAGCTAGGACTTAGTTTGGCACAGCAATCAGACATTTGGGGACTATCCCCTTGTTAATATTTTTCTCCTCACCCCTGCGGAGGTGGAGCACAGGTGGCTGGTTTAAGTGGGTTAGGCTGGTGGAGTTCCAGAGTTGAGAACCAGTGCTTGGAATCTGGATTGTGCACCTCAATGAACCAGCCGTTGGACTGAATCAGGTAATTGAGCACACTAAGTTTGAGAAGTAGGGAGAGGCCAGTTTTCTCTTGATAAGTGGGAAGGGACACTTAACTAAAGGTATGAGTCAAGGGTGGGGTGAAGATGCAAGGCTGACCAGAGAGAACCTCTCTGGGCATTGGGGTTTGATTAGATTTGCCTGACCGGGAGAAGGCTTTTTGAAAAATGTGAATTAGGATTTGGAGCGATTTAGGAATAGTTTGTTTTCGTGAGAAATTTGCAAGAGGAACCACAGGAAAGCAGAGGCTTCTAGCCTTCATTTCTCCAGGCCCATGTTTTTTCTGATCAATGCCCCTCTGTACTCAAGGGAAAAGGGCAAGATGGGAGATTTGAAGGTGACTTGAGGACTGACCCAACAGCCTGTCCAGAAGATGAGGCCAAGATGGAGCTTGTGGGGAAGGGCCTAGGCTGTGACTTAATTGTCAGGCAGTCCCTAGTTCAGGCATCTAAGTCACAGAGCTCAAGGCCTGGTTGCTCCATACAGTCTTTTTATTGGGGAAGGGCACAGTTGCTGATGAAGAGTCTAGGACAAACAGAGCAAAAAAAGGCAGCATGCCAGCTTAAACCCCTTCTTTAGGGCATTGGTGTTTTTGTTCCCCTTTCCATGGCCTGGCTCAGAATTTTAAGGGGGCATCAGAATCAGCTGGGCCATAGATCCCAGCCACCTCTAAGACGCTGAAAATGCACCAAAAGATTTAGAAGCTCCACCAAGAAATAGGGCAGTTGGTAGAGGTGTATGTGTTATGTAGAGTAAGGGGGAGTGGGAAGGGATTCCTGGATTAGCACAATAAATTATAGGGTCACTTAGAGGTCGAGTTGTATTTTCAGTTCTTAAAAATATATGTGTGTGTGTGTGTGTATATATATATACATCTTTATGTCTCTATACATAATCTATACTGCAGCACAGCGGCAAAACATTTAGTTAAAAATTCCAGCAAGAATGCAGGCAAACACTCCATGGAGGCATGCAGGCTAGGATCAAGGCAGCAGGAGGGGAGCCTGTATGGTTGCCATGAAGGGTGAGTTCCAACCAATGAGCCCACCCAGCCACCAGAGCACCACCTGGACATATGCAGACATAGAAGCACACATGGAAAAACACAAAGGGTTTGCAGAAAGAGAGAGAGAGAGAGAGAGAGAGAGAAGTTACCACATCTACAAGAAGAGATTTCACATGGTCATCTTAACAGGAAAGTGGACAAGCCCCCAGGACCTAGTTCTCATTTTAATGAGCCAGCTAGAAGAGATCTGAAGGTGCAAGTTGCAGTTGGCAGGGATTCGGAGAGACACACAACCAAGCCTGGCTGTCCTGCCTGCCCCCTTCTCTTCATCTCCCTGGGAGTCTGTGTGTCTTTTCATTCATTCCTTAGCATTGATAGTTTCTCTGCTGGTCAGAGAAAACTATTTCAAAACTCCCTGAAGAGGTGAACTCCCTTGAATCCTTTATAGATCCCAGGCCATTCATAAAGCGCTTATCCCAATAAACATTATAGTTGCTCAAGATGCACAAAGAGAAGGAGAACTGAACAAGACAACTCAGAACAAGAACCTTTGGCCAATGAGGAAATGTAAACCTCTAAGGAGACCAGATTAAGTCCAGGAAAATGCATTAGTGAAAAGAATTGGAGGGTCTTTCTTGGTGGTGCTCATGTTTGTTCTGAAATGATTTAGTCTAGCCTGTATTGAGGTTTTGAGAGCTTTTTAAGTAGAATTCTCAATGTTGTGAGTTCTTCCAGCTTTCAAGGGCTACAGTTGAGATCTTGATGGTGTTAGAGGATCATCGCCCTTTCCTTCATCTTCACAATGTCTGCGGTGCCACAGACTTCCTTCAGAGGAAAAAAATGGTATAGAAATAATGAGGTTAGCACACTGCCAGATGCCTAAGTATGTGGACCCAAAAGAGAGCAAAAAGTCTGTTAGAAGATAGACTGGTTTGTTCCCACTTTACTAACCATCTCTGAATCATCAGAGAAAACCAGCTAAAACCATGTGAGCTAAAGACAAATGGGATGAATTTTCAGAACCTGATAATCTATGGAACTGATATCGACTCCATCAGAGTCTTTAGAAATATTTGCAAACACCATAGTCTCCCAATTGACAGACTCTTAAGGAATCAACCAGTTGGACCATACCTGAGAAAATACAGCTTGATTCAAGAGATTCTCTCTCTTAGCATTCATGCAAACTCTTAGTTCCTTGAAAACAAACTGCTACCCTCTGTCCCTTTCTTTTTTTCTTTTCTTTTTTCTTTCTTTCCTTCTTTCTTTCGTTTCTCTCCCTTTCTCCTTCCTTCCTTTCTTTATTCTTTCTCTCTTATACCCCTTCCTTCCTTCCTTCCTTCCTTCCTTCCTTCCTCCCTCCCTCCCTTCCTCCCTCCCTCCCTTCCTCCCTCCCTCCCTTCCTCCCTTCCTCCCTCCCTCCCTCCTTCCTATTTCTTTCAAGATGAGGTCTCACTTTGTTGCCCAGGCTGAAGAGCAGCAGCACGATGACAGCTCACTGCAGCCTCAGCCTCCCAGGCTCAAGCAATCCTCCCACCTCAGCCTCCCAAGTAGCTAGGACTACAAACGCACACCACCATGCCCTATTATTTTTTTATTTTTTGTAGAGACGGGGTCCCACCATGTTGCCCAGGCTGGTCTTGAACTCCTGGGCTCAAACGGTCGGCCTGCCTCGGCCTTCCAAAGTGTTGGGATTATAGGCGTGAGCCTGTTCCTTTTTTTCCATGTCCACTATTACTACATCTCTCAAGCTTCCGGGTTGTCTAGGACCAAAATTTAGGAGGGGCCACCATGGACATTAGAATTGGCACAACTGAAAACTCTAAGAGAACCTTTTGAATCCCACTGATATGTCAATAGTCTTTAAGGCCAATTCTGAAGAAAGAAGAAATGGAACCAAAATTCAAACAATAAAACATACAGATATGTTGCTTTTCTACCACTTACTATAACAGGAACAAAAGTGTTTAGATAGGTCACGGAACCTGTTCCTGACTCTTAAGAGTGAATCAGGCAGAAAAATCACTGCCTGTTAGCATTTTTGTTTTCTGTATATGTCATGGAGACCACACAGGTTCTTCCCTTACCAGTGTCCATATCACTTTCTCTCACCTTGTCCAAGATATGGCTTGGTATCACTTACTGCTGACTCCCAGATGGCCTCCCCCTTCATCATCACCATTCCCACAAACATTTCTAATGGGGGCTTTAAGTTCCTGGGAGGTAGCCAGGCTGTTGGGGGAAGTCTTCATGACCCCTCTGCCTGTAGGGGAGACTTACCAATAAAACTCTGGGCACTCTGGCCTGATTTAGGCTTGTGTTCCTCTTCTAGCTTTTTCTTTCCCAATTTGGGGAACTTAAGTTTCAGCCTGAGGCTTCTACTGTCAGTGTCCGAAGATTTTTCCTAAGAAACCACAAGAGGAAGGTCAAAATGTTAGTTGCCTAATATTCAAAGATAATTGCTAGAGTCCTGGAAAAGTGGTAAACAAGAATGGCTGCAGAGAACCGGGAGATCTGCTCTCTATCCAGGTATGAGAAACACCCCCATCACCGGTCGCATGCCCTAGGAAAGCAATTGATCCTTACTAAGAGGCTACTTGATGCCAGGTGCCTTGCTAGCATTAATAAATGCTCTCATACAACTCTCAAAGCAACCTTGCAAAGTGGTTATTAACATCCCTGTATCAGAGATGAGGAAGCAGAAGCTTGGAGAGGTTAAATATTTCACCTGAGCTCATGTGGCTGGGGATTAGAAGGATGAGATTGCTAGCGCCACTGCTAGCTCACATGGAATCTCTGCATGAATTAGGAAAAAACACCTCTTCCTTCAGGCATATAGTTTGGTGAGCCCTTACTTGCCCTTGGCCAAATACCTTCTTATAGGGAAGACCCTTGCCTGCCAGCCCAGCTGCTTCCCTGTCTGGAATGCAAAGAGGGTTCTCTAAACATAACTCTTAATTATGAATGTGGGCTCTCTGCTGTGCAGATCATTCAGGCTCCGTAATTCCAGCTCAGGCCTGCTAAAGTGTGCTTGTTTTACTACTGGTCTCAGTAAATTACAATTTTGAGATTAACTTTGTTGCCAGAAAACCCAGAGTGGGAGGGATGGAAAGCAGCAGGGAGAGGTAATATTTGGAAGATTTAACCACCAGTATGGCCTGGGCACCAACCATTTAGAGCAGGTATTGGCTGTGAACAACTGGCATGGCCATACTGGTATGAACTAGATGAAGTTCAGTCCTGGCAGCAGGTGCTGAGCAGGGAGGGGGAATTTGCAGCCAGGAAAACAACACACGAAAAAACCTATCTTGCTTATTCTTTCTTGATCATCTCTTGTTACAGAATGAGTCTTCTTTCTGGTTATTTTTCCTCAGTTGCCTAATCTTTCTACATGTTTTCTGCTTTACCCTATCTATTTATGATGAAGAGATTAGGGGGAGGTGGGCAGGGAGGACGCTCCAGTAACCTTCAGTTGAAAGCCAGCACTGGACACCCTGTACTACAGTCACGATGTCCTGGCCCACACTGGAAGGGAGGGCACTAAGGAAGAATCCCTCTTTCCCTTTATTTCCCAATTTCCAAGATTACGCACCTCTGGAACAAAGATTGGATTCATCCAGTCAATCTCAGATAGTTTTTTGAACTCCTTATTCATGGCATCCAGGGCGCTTTGTAGTGCGGTCTCATCCTCAGCACTTCTCAGCTGGTACAGACAGGAAAAAGAGTGAGTGTCCAATGCCTAGCACTTTTGTAGACTCTTACACTCTCCCCTACTCCCAGTCCCTGCTAGTGACCAAGAGACCACAAGGTGCCAACTTGCATCCCTTTGGCCCATAGCCAGCTCTTTTCTTTCTCAACAGGAATATCCAGAAAACAACCAAATGATGGGGCTCTCCTTGGGGCGGGGCATGCTTACAGTTTTGCAAGCAGAGAGGCCTTTTGATTAGTATCAATTAACACTGAGCTTCACCCCTACAGCTTAGGGTCCAGGACAAGGGTCCTACTGTTGACCTGAAGTCCCTGGAGACATCCCAGTGTTCCCCTAAGTAAAAGCTACCTAGTTTTGAGCATATACTGTGTGCCAAGCAGTGTACATACATAATTTTGTCCCATCTTCCTGGTAGCCTTACAATACCTTACAAGGTACTATTGTTCTCATTCCATGGGTGAGAAAACAGATTCCAAGAAGTTTGGTGCTCAAGATCACACAGCTAGACAGAATCCAGGTCTGTTTAACTATATAACCTACCCTCTATACAACACTGTCTTAGCAAAGACATGTGGGGAGGCCAGATGCTGAGGGAATCTTTATTACATGCTTACTGTAATTTAAAGGTTGTTTTGTGAAGCAAGGAGAGAGCTACAGAGAGGCTGGCTCAACTTTCTCCTCCTGGAAAAGAGAGTCTGTCTCCCTTGGCCGTGCTTTAGCCCCAACCTATCACTCTTACTAATTAAGAAATGAGTTCTAGATGGCTTGTCCCACAGGTTTAGGAAGCAAATTTAAGTGCTCCCTAGTAACCCCCAGCGCCCACAAGATGAACTCTGTACAGTCCATGAAAGACTTAAAATGGATTCTTTTGGGACCATCTTCGACTTAGAAGAATCAAGTTCTAGAACATCAACACAGGTGAGATAGTTCACAATCCAGTAAGTAGTGAGCTGGGAGAACAGGTGGGCACAGATATCTCCAGCCCTCACATGCTTACAGCCCACCTAACCTGGCCTCACCTCTACTCCCCGGCATGCACTTTACTTTCAATCTAGCACTTATGTGGCTTTTTGCTGTGCACGGGCCACTTGCTGCTCCAGCCATAGGTCGAGCCTTGCTGGCTGTCACAAATGGGTGGCATGTGAATGAGAGGAGTACAGGGTAGGAGGTTATGGTCAGTGACGATGGGATACTGAGGGAGGAACAAGTCAGTGCAGACAAATAATGATTTTTGCTTTTCAACTAGTAACTTAAGAAAACAATTTCCAAGATTATGCACCTCTGGAACAAAGATTGCCCTAGATGGACGGGACATGTGTGTGCCAAGTAAGGGAAGTGGGAATTACTGGGAAGGATTCACTTCGTCATCAATTTACTTCCCCTTGCTAACTCTGAGCTCCTTACTGCCCTCCTTCTTCAAGGGGAGGAATAACACCCAAATGAAACAAGCTGTATCTCCATCTCACCTCTAGGACAGCCTTTCTGGAGATACATGGTCATTCTTAGCTGCTGCCTGCTTCTTGGCCACATTTGGATGTGTGGATGTGTATGTGTGTTGAAGTTCTCACCAGGCCCTATGAGGTGGGAGACTTCTCAAGTGTGGTATGTGCTCAAGTTGGGTTGTTGGTTGGTATGAACCAATTTTCAGGTCATGAGTCTCAGGAAAGTCTGAATGGTGACAAGAGACCAAACTCACCCATTTCCTGCTGCCCAAACAGGCAAGGCCATTGAGCTCTGCCTATATATAGAAGGTACTTCTGTTGATGTTGTCTGAGGCTGAAAGACTAGCTTGGGGCTCAGATGTTGGGACAGCCTGACCTGATTGCCTTAGCCACTCTGCCTCCTGTGCAGTGTGCCAGTTAGATGAGCAAATGAAACGAGGAAATAGATGCACTTCTTGCAATATCTCAGAAGCCCCTCTTCAAATAAACCTTAATTAGATGAGAGGCAAGCACAGCACCTGCCTCAGGGCCTTACCAGCCAACCCTAAAGTGGGATGATCATAATTAGTCACCTCATCAGAGCACACTCACCAAGTATGCCTATGGGTTTTGCATTCTGAGAAACATGCAACTAGCCTTGTAGCTCAAAAATGGAGCCTCAGTCTGTTCTCCCTGGCAGTAATAAAATGTACCATCTATGAAGCTGCTAGTATGTGCTAGGCACTGATAGGTACCAATATACAACACCCTGGAGAGGTAAGGATTGTAATTCCTATCTTGTAGATATGGAAACTAGGACCCAGAGAGGTGAAGTCGCACAGCTAGTGTTATAGGTTGAATTGTGTCCCTCCAGGAATGATACATTGAAGACCTAATCCCCAGTACATCAGAATGTGACCTTGTTTGGAAATAGGGTCATTGCAGATGCAATTAGTTGTTGAGATCATATTGGATAGGGTAGGCCCCAATCCAATGTGACCGTGTCCTTATAAGAAGATGGCCTTGTGAAGACAGAGAAACACAGAGAGAACATCATGTGAAGATAGAGGATTGAAGTGATGCATCTACAATCCAAGGAACACCAAAGCTTGTCAGAAAACCACTGGAAGCTAGAAAGAGGCAAAGGACCCCTCACAGGTTTTAGAGAGAGGATGGCCCTGCTGACACCTTGATTTTGGACTTCTTAGCTTCCAGAATTGTGAGAAATACATTTCTGTTGTTTGAGGACACCTAGTTCTTGATACTTTGTTATGGCAGCCTTAGGAAACTAATATATTAATAGCTAGTAAGTGGCAGATTTGAGATTTGAACCCAGGAATCTCCCAATTTTCCCACTATTCCACACCACCTTCTCATAGGGTGAAAGAGGCATATAGAAACTTAGGAGGCACAGAGCAGTTCAAAAGAGCTCACTTTTTTCTACTGGAGCTGTATCAAGTATGATAACACTCTACTTTTTATTGGCCTGGTCTGAAGCCACAAGACATTTACCAAAGGAGAGGTTGAGGCTTTCTCTCAAGAGTATGGTAGTCCCTATGGATTAGCATAACCCATGAAGTCATATAATCAACAACAATCCTAGGTGACACAGTAGGGAATTCCAGGCAAGCACCTGGCCAAAATGCTCCCACGGGTCTCCAGTGCCCTTGGACCAAGCACAAGACCATGATCATGTTCAGATAGAATACTTTGCCCTCCCATGCTCCAACCCCCTGCACTCACCAGCTTTTCATCCAGGAAAGCTGTGGTGTCATCGTAGAGCCCTTTAAGACTAAATGTAACATCTACAGCATCATTTCTGCTTAGAGTCTGAGAGAAGAACAGAAAAGGAGAGAAAAAGACAAAGACAGGGGAGTTGTTGGTTAGTAAGCATGCAGCTGGCTTCTCCTGGCTTCTCCGTGGGAATGTAGAAGCAAGCTAGTAGGATGTGGCTATAGGTGAAAAAGCATTATTCAAAATATAGCACAACTAGTACAACATGAGCACCAACCAATCAGAACCAGTGCCAGTTGACAACTGCTGGTACAGTAGTTGTGTAGTACTATGTGAAGTGGCAGAGCATGGTTTGGCTTTGGCATCACTGATTGATTGCAGTGGGTATAGGAAAATAGGAAATATGCAAACCAGAGGGTAAATTTAAGGCCACTTGTTGTCCCTAGGCCAAAACCATCATTCCAGGGCAGGTGGAATTAGGGCCTACCATCTCTCTTCTTGCAACTTCAGGACTTGAGTTGCGGGCCTCCTGCAACTGTAATCAGGCCCTGACACAATTATATCTTTTGCCTAGCACTAAAGTTACTTTTTAAAAGCATCAGTTAACAATTCTGGCAGTGGACAAAGCCATGGGGTGACACATTTAACATTAAGTGTCCTGCCTGATATGGACCTTTCCCTCAAGAGGAAAACCAAGGCACCCAGAAGTTCTAGTTCCAAAAACAGGTGTCCCCTTATCAGATTATACAGAGATCTACTTGGGATAAGGAAGGCCCAAGTACAAGTTTCTCGTCATTCATTGTCCATTTCTCCCTTGAGGCTGGTGGGATGGATGGCAGTCAGGGAAGAGGGCTAGCTCTCAGGCTGATGAAATCTGCTGTGGTTTTCAGCAGCCACCTTGGATCTGTAACAAGTCAAGGAATGCCTGCCTTCCCGTCCACTCTATCCATCAGTTTCCTGCCATATTTGCCCAGTTTCTCCATCCAGCCTCTGGCTCCGCTTCCTTCCCTTTCATCCTCTTTCCTATCTGGTTTGTCTTTCCTTAATTCACTCCTTTTCCACTTACTTCAATGGGAATACAGGAAGCTGCACCCATCTCATTGCCACTGTCTTGGCTATAAAATATATCATTCAGGATGTCAGCGCTGGCATTCACAGAATCCATGAGGACAGACACATGCTGGTGGACCTTGCTCAGGTCATTAAGTCTGTAATAAAGCAAGGACAAATAGATGAGCCGGGATTTCTGAAGGACTTCTGGCCTGGGGCGCTGGTGAGGGTTTGGGTAAGGGTAGAAGTAAAAGCCCTGGGTACCTGACTTGGACTCATGACTCCCTCCTGTTATTTCTGCTCTTCTGTAGGTAGCCACCTATGCTAGCAAATGTTTCTACTCTTCTCTAGGTATTTACCTTTACCCATCCTTGTCTCACCTGAATTTAGATACTGGGAACTTGGAGAAGGTAGAAGGCTAGAACAGAGGAGGGCAGCCGACTCTAGGAACTCCAAGGCCCTCCTGATATTTAAGGGCAAGGGTAAACAGTCTTAGTTCTGTTGGGTTTGGAGCAGCATCAAAAGATCCAAATTCATCCCTGGTCTAATGAGAGATGTCTAAACTGGCTTATTGCTGAGCACAAAGAATATTTCCTGCCTGGATTGTGAGGGTCCTACTCAATTTTTAGAGCTCTAAGCTAAATTCCTCTCCGAGGCCAGGCTCCCTAGTAGCCAATAGACACAAACTGGCTTCTTCTCCCTATGCCTTCTCGGGATTCTCAGCCCTGTATCTAGGCCAGTCCACTTACTTGCTGATGAGGTTTTCTGCAAGCCGAGCTAAGTGCTGCATCTGGGCATACTCCTCATCAGAGAGGCTCTCTTGAGAGTCCTGGGAATCCAGTTGGGGTTGAGGGGTAGCTTGAATTTCAGTATGCTTGTACTCCCACATTTTCATTGAGTTCTCAAAGTCCTGGAGATGAATACAGTGGCATATCCTAATGATTGCTGTAGCTACTAGGGCACATGACGGATCTGTCTGTGAGCCTGAAATTTGTGGGCAATGGGTATGTGGCTGCAGTGGGTAAAGGGGAAGGAGGGTCCCCTGTCCATTCCCTCTGTCATACCCATCTATATACCTATACAAGTATCCATCATTTTATTCCATCTCTTCTGGACTATGCCCTTTTAGTTTTTGTTGTTCTGAGTATGCTGGGTTTTGGGACACCAGACTTGGATCAGACACAAGTCTGCTTCCTAGAAGCTCCCATATGAAGGCATCACGACTGACAAGAGAGTGGAGCACCTTTCCTGCTCCCTTCTTTGCCAAATGTAGGCAATATGTGGTGATGCAGTTTAGAGCCAGACATATTTAATTGAATTTTGAATCGTGTTTCTGTCATTTACTAGTTGTGTGACCATTAGCAAATTATTTAACCTCTCTGGTTCTCATTTTCCTCATCTGTAAAACGTGAGTAAGTGTATCCACCTCATAGGATTGTGGAGAGAACCTACGTGAGAGAAACGTAAATGCTTAGCACAGAATAGGCAGTTTATAAACTGGACTTCTCTTCCCTTCTCTATTGCTGTTTCTATGGACTTTTCACAGGTTAGAGTGCAAGATAATCTCCAAGCATTGAATATGTGATCAATAATAGCTCCTTTAAAAGCTTCAGAAAGTTTAGCTGAAGTGGATGACATTTATGAATGCAGCATTTTAAGGAACCTTAGAGATACCTAAAGACCATATTCAATGCAGAATCTGTTGCTGAAGGAGATTTTTCCATAATCTTCTGACGCCTTTAGCTCTCTTTGCAGTGGAGAGAGGAGGATAACCTTGTCCAAAACCAGAGGAGGAAGCTCCTTGTCTCACTCTCCTGGACAGTGTTTGTAAATGTCAGTATATATCAGAATGTCTTGAGGAGCTTGTTGGCAAATTTGGGTTCCTGGAAACTATGCACCCCTATGTGGTTCAGTGGGTCTGGTGTGGGGCCCAAGAATGCATTTATAACTAGCATCTCAAGTGACTCTGATGCCAGAGGCACACAGACCTCCCTTTGAGGAATTCTGCTTGAGTGGAAATATTCAGTACTCAAGTGACTATGGATGAGGCAGTATAGGAGCCCAAGACAAGTTTTTCCCCCTTACCCGATCTCTTGTCAGCATCTGAGCAGCATTCTTGTATCTAATCTTGATAAGGCCTGGTCTCTGAATCCAGGCCTCCCCATCCACCTGCACTGGGATACCTTCTTCACCATCAATGGTTATCATCACCTCATGGCACTGCCAGAGAAAATGAGGAAGAATGGGAGATAAAAATGAGGCAACTGCTATAACTCTATCTGATAATCTCATAGTTATGGCCTTGAATGTGTATCTGAAGCAGGACTGGAAAGGATGTGAAGCAGGACTGGAAAGGATGTGAATCAGATCATCCCAGGAAGAAACGCCTGTTTCTTATGGGCTTTTTGCTCCATTGGCTTCTGCCACCTCTGCCTCCAACCTCAGTCAGCACTTTACTGCCCACCAGATAACCTGCTCACTCCACCCTGGCATTCTTATACCCAGTTAATTCCTGGGACTATCTCACATCCTGGGTAGCAGCCAAAAAACTCAGCGCCTTCGTGGTGCCCACCCAGCTCCTGCCTACCTGGGCAATGCGATGATGATGCAGGTTGACAATACGGGACATTGCCATCTGCACAGAGCCAAATATTGCCACCACCTCCAGCTTCCCATCATCGATTGCAGGAGCCTCATATTCCTGAAGAGGAAGAACTGTGTCACATCTCCCACCCTTGAGAAATCCCACCCTGTCTATAACAAGAAGGCATGTTTAAAGGCTCCTGGTGAGAATTTTTCTAGCTCATGAAGAGAGGAAACACTTCATTATTAAAAGGGAAAAAGATGAGGTCAGGAAGCCAATCTGGGAAAAGGATACTGAACTCTTAGCCAGTTCCCTCCTTGTCCAGTCCAGCATCATAACCCCCCGAGGCCAGTCTTATTGGCCTTATGACCTTCTTGGGTAAACTCAGAGTAAAGCGGTCGTGGTCAGCTTCCCAGGAGATTTTACTGACAGAATTCCTTGGAGAAAAGAGCATGGCCTTGGCCGGGTGCAGTGGCTCACACCTGTAATCCTAGCACTTTGGGAGGCAGAGGCGGGTGGATCACCTGAGGCCAAAAGTTCAAGGTCGACCAGCCTGGCCACCATGGCGAAACCCTGTCTCTACTAAAAATACAAAAGTTAGCTGGGCATGGTGGCTGGTGCCTGTAATCCCAGCTACTTGGGAGGCTGAGGCAGGAGAATCGCTTGAACCTGGGAGGTGGAGGTTGCAATGAGCTGAGATCATGCCACTCCAGCCTGGATGACAGAGCGAGGTTCCGTCTAAAAAAAAAAAAAAAAAAAAAAAAAAAAAAAAAAAAAAAAAAAAAGCATGGTCTAGAGAGCCTTTAAAGGATCTGTCAGACCTGAGGAATGGAAAATCCAAAGCTCAGGCAACACCTAAGAGTTGACCTTATCCTGAGGTCTTCGGTTGAATTTTCTGCTCTTGGATGGTAATTGCCTAAAAAACTGATCATACAGCTGCTGCTAATAAAGGTTTTCAGCCTCTTCTCCCATTGTCCATTTTTCACTTCAGTTAGCACAATGCTTCCTTCTGAGAGACCTTAGTGGGATCATGCCTTTCTCCCTCCCAATTCCTTGTTCCATACTAACCGTGGTTGCTGTGTTGCTTCCCCAGAAGTTGATACCTCCGGCATAGCTGGTAATGTTGAGCACTACGATGCCTTGCAGGTTTGGCAAGGAGATGGTTTCTCCATCACACTGAAAGAAAAGAGTAGCTCTCATTAGCTGGATCTTTAAATAGCAACATGAAAGAACATTTACAGAGATGGGGAAAGGGCTCTGTCTTCTCTTCCATTACATGGAAATCTATCTTTATGCCTTCCTCCCATGAGCTGTGAGGATCACAGAGTTAAAGCTCAGGAAGAACCAGCATATAGGGTATTCCCAAGGCCGTGAGATTTCCTTTCTCCATACCCAGGAAAGACTACCCCCTTTTCCACTAACCTCCAAATGCACTCGTTCTTCCAGTTTCCTGTAAGAGCGCTGCAAAAGTTCCTTGGTTCCCAGAAGGCCATACCACATCTTGTTCTTAAGGCGGCTACTACAGGGAGGTAAGCATTAAGAAAGCAGAGGGTGAATGATATATAGATAAAAGGTGGAGAAAGACAGGAAGGAAAACTATCTTATTTCTCAAATGCCTTCTTAGAGAGAGGAGTCATGCTAAATGGTAACTGGACAGCAGTTAATGTAACTGGTATCCCATGCAAACACAGAAATGTGTTCCTGGGCCCCTTTGAAGCCTCAGTATCCTATCAACAGATAAATTTTCCATTTCTCCTTGCTACCAATATTGGTCCAGACTTGGAAGAAACAGGCTATATTCAGACATCAATGCTCATAAAAAGCTATGAGCATAACTGGCTGCTACACACCAGCTACCCTAGTTGTGCTACTCCAGGAGATTTCAGCTGCTTGGAAACAATTTTATTTGAAACATGTGACTCTTAGAGTGCAATGTTTTTGAAGTAGCAACTTTTCTGGCAAAGTGAAGTACTTTTCCAAACACCAGATCAATATACCAAATGCTTAATTCAATGCCATGGAACAGATCTAAGCTTAGTAGGGAGATTTTAGAGTAACAGCCAGTGGAGAAAAATAAGAGACAGGAAAGGATATCAGGTGACTTGAGGTGGAGGTAGGGAGGACAGGATCTTGCTGACTGTGGGATCTCTGATAGAAATAGGTGGGGTGCTTACGATCACTAGAAAGGCTGGATGTAGTTTACTTTGAGTTTGTAAAGTAGAGCCACAGAAATGAGCCATCATCACATGGAATGAGTTTTGAAATATCAGAAGGCTAGCACAAAATTATTGAGACACTGTTTAAACCATTCGTTCTCTGGGCACTTTGATGTTCTCATCTACAAAAATAGGAGTTTAGGTATATGAAAATGTACAATACCTAGAACAAACCAACTCTGAAAAAAAGAATAAAGTCGGGGACTTTCATCTCCCAATTTCAAAAATTACTGTAAAGCTACAGTTACCAAGATAGTGTGGTACTTGCAAAGGATAGACACATAAATAAATAGAACAGAAGTGAGAGTCCAAAAATAAACCCTTGCATTTGTGGTCAACTGATTTTTGACAAAGGTGCCAACACGATTCATTGGGGAAAGGAAAGCTGTTTTAAAACATGGTGCTAGGAATGTAAAAGAACAGAAATTATAACAAACTGTCTCTTAGACCACAGTGCAATCAAACTAGAACTCAGGATTAAGAAACTCACTCAAAACCGCTCAACTAAATGGAAACTGAACAACCTGCTCCTGAATGACTACTGGGTACATAAGGAAATGAAGGCAGAAATAAAGATGTTGTTTGAAACCAATGAGAACAAAGACACAACATACCACAATCTCTGGGACATATTTACAGCAGTGTGTAGAGGGAAATTTACAGCACTAAACGCCCACAAGAGAAAGCAGGAAAGATCTAAAATTGACACCCTAACATCACAATTAAAAGAACTGGAGAAGCAAGAGCAAACACATTCAAAAGCTAGCAGAAGGCAAGAAATAACTAAGATGAGAGTAGAACTGAAGGAGATAGAGACACAAAAAACCCTTCAAGAAATCAATGAATCCAGGAGCTGGTTTTTTGAAATGATCAACAAAATTGATAGACTGCTAGCAAAACTAATAAAGAAGAAAAGAGAGAAGAATCAAACAGATGCAATACAAAATGATAAAGGGGATATCACCACCGATCCCACAGAAATACAAACTACCATCAGAGAATACTATAAACACCTCTATGCAAATAAACTAGAAAATCTAGAAGAAATGGATAAATTCCTGGACACATACACCCTCCCAAGACTAAACCAGGAAGAAGTTGAATCCCTGAATAGACCAATAACAGGCTCTGAAATTGAGGCAATAATTAATAGTCTAGCAACCAAAAAATGTCCAGGACCAGACAGATTCACAGCCAAATTCTATGAGAGGTACAAGGAAGAGCTGGTACCATTCCTTCTGAAATTATTCCAATCAATAGAAAAAGAGGAAATCCTCCCTAACTCATTTTATGAGGCCAGCATCATCCTGATACCAAAGCCTGGCAGAGACACAACATAAAAAGATAATTTTAGACCAATATCCCTGATGAACATCGATGCAAAAATCCTCAATAAAATACTGGCAAACCGAATCCAGCAGCACAACAAAAAGCTTATCCACCATGATCAAGTGGGTTTCATCTTTGGGATGCAAGGCTGGTTCAACATACGCAAATCAATAAACGTAATCCAGCATATAAACAGAACCAAAGACAAAAACCACATGATTATCTCAATAGATGCAGAAAAGGCCTTTGACAAAATTCAACAGACCTTCATGCTAAAAACTCTCAATAAATTCGGTATTGATGGGACATATCTCAAAATAATAAGAGCTATTTATGACAAAGCCACAGCCAATATCATAGTGAATGCGCAAAAACTGGAAGCATTCCCTTTGAAAACTGGCACAAGACAGGGATGCCCTCTCTCACCACTCCTATTCAACATAGTCCTGGAATTTCTGGCCAGGGAAATCAAGCAGGAGAAAGAAATAAAGAGTATTCGATTAGGAAAAGAGGAAGTCAAATTGTCCCTGTTTGCAGATGACATGATTGTATATTTAGAAAACCCCATCGTCTCAGCCCAAAATCTCCTTAAGCTGATAAGCAACTTCAGCAAAGTCTCAGGATACAAAATCAATGTGCAAAAATCACAAGCATTCTTATACACCAATAACAGACAAACAGAGAGCCAAATCATGAGTGAACTCCCATTCACAACTGCTTCAAAGAGAATAAAATACCTAGGAATCCAACTTACAAAGGATGTAAGGACCTCTTCAGGGAGAACTACAAACCACTGCTCAACAAAATAAAAGAGGACACAAACAAATGGAAGAACATTCCATGCTCATGGATAGGAAGAATCAATATCATGAAAATGACCACACTGCCCAAGGTAATTTATAGATTCAATGCCATCCCCATCAAGCTACCAATGATTTTCTTTACAGAATTGGAAAAACTACCTTAAAGTTCATATGGAACCAAAAAAGAGCCCACATTGCCAAGACAATCCTAAGCCAAAAGAACAAAGCTGGAGACATCACGCCACCTGACTTCAAACTATACTACAAGGCCACAGTAACCAAAACAGCATGGTACTGGTACCAAAACAGAGATATAGACTAATGGAACAGAACAGAGCCCTCAGAAATAATACCACACATCTACAACCATCTGATCTTTGACAAACCTGACAAAAACAAGAAATGGGGAAAGGATTCCCTATTTAATAAATGGTGCTGGGAAAACTGGCTAGCCATATGTAGAAAGCTGAAACTGGATCCCTTCCTTACACCTTATACAAAAATTAATTCAAGATGGATTAAAGACTTAAATGGTAGACCTAAAACCATAAAAACCCTAGAAGAAAACCTAGGCAAATACCATTCAGGACATAGGCATGGGCAAGGACTTCATGGCTAAAACACCAAAAGCAATGGCAACAAAAGCCAAAATTTACTAATGGGATCTAATTAAACTAAAGAGCTTCTGCACAGCAAAAGAAACTACCATCAGAGTGAACAGGCAACCTACAGAATGGGAAAAATTTTTTTCAATCTACTCGTCTGACAAAGGGCTAATATCCAGAATCTACAAAGAACTGAAACAAATTTACAAGAAAAAAGCAACCCCATCAAAAAGTGGGTGAAGGATATGAACAGACACTTCTCAAAAGAAGACATTTATGCAGCCAACAGACACATGAAAAAATGCTCATCATCACTGGCCATCAGAGAAATGCAAATCAAAACCACAATGAGATACCACCTCACACCAGTTAGAATGGCGATCATTAAAAAGTCTGGAAACAACAGGTGCTGGAGAGGATGTAGAGAAATAGGAACACTTTTACACTGTTGGTGGGACTGTAAACTAGTTCAACCATCATGGAAGACAGTGTGGCGATTCCTCAAGGATCTAGAAATAGAAATACCATTTGACCTAGCCATCCCATTACTGGGTATATACCCAGAGGATTATAAATTATGCTGCTATAAAGACACATGCACATGTATGTTTATTGTGGCACTATTCACAATAGCAAAGACTTGGAACCAACCCAAATGTCCATCAATGATAGACTGGATTAAGAAAATGTGGCACATACACACCATGGAATACTATGCAGCCATAAAAAAGGATGAGTTTGTGTCCTTTGTAGGGACATGGATGAAGCTGGAAACCATCATTCTCAGCAAACTATCACAAGGACAAAAAACCAAACACTGCATATTCTCACTCATAGGTGGGAATTGAACAATGTGAACACTTGGACGCAAGAAGGGGAACATCACACACCAGAGTCTGTCGTGGGCTGAGGGGAGGAAAAAGGGATAGCATTAGGAGATACACCTAATGTAAATGACGAGTTAATGGGTGCAGCACACCAGCATGGCACATGTATACATATGTAACAAACCTGCACATTGTGCACATGTACCCTAGAACTTAAAGTATTTTTTAAAAAATGGTGCTAGGTCCGGGTGCGGTGACTCACACCTGTAATCCTAGCACTTTGGGAAGCCAAGGTGGGTGGATTGCCTGACCTCAGGAGTTTGAGACCAGCCTGGACAAAATGGTGAAATCCCCGTCTCTACTAAATTACAAAAACTTAGTCAGGCATGGTATCATGCACCTGTAATCCCAGCTACCTGGGAGGCTGAGGCAGGAGAATTGCTTGAACCCAGGAGGCAGAGGTTGCAGTGAGCCGAGATCATGCCACTGCACTCCAGCCTGGGCGACAGAGCGAGACTCCGTCTCCAGAAAAATAAAAAGATAAAAATAAATAAAAATGGTGGTGAGATAATTAGATATCCACAGGCAAAAAGATAAACTTAGACTCATACCTTAGACCCTCACACTATACATAAAAATGAACTCCAAGTAGATCATACACTTAAATGTATTAATAAGAGTTAAAACAATCCAAACTTTAGAAGAAAACTTTGGAGCAAATTTTTAAGATCTTGGGTTAGGCAAAGATTTCTTACAGATGGCACCAAAAGCATGGTCCATAAAGAAAAAACTGATCAATTGGACTGCCTTAGAATTCAATACTTTTGTACTTCAAAGATACCACTAAGAAAATGAAAAGACCAGCAACAGACTGGGAAAAAATATTTGCAGATCACATATCTGACAAAGTTCTTGTTTCTCAGCCCAGGCCTGCTTTGAGAAAGAGGCTCTAGTGGCAGTGGCAAGGGTGGGGTGGGGTATCATGCTTTTTACTTATAGCTTCAATGTACCACAAGAACTCTGAGACTGACTTAGGTCTTGTCTGAAGTATGAAAGTGCGAGAAGGTGCCATGCAGGCCAACACTGGATAGGGTACAATTAACGGGTCCAGGGGAACCAGGTTAGGAACACCAATAACAAATAGAGGGATATTTGATACTTTGCAACTTTGTCTAGTGAAAACAGATCTGAAGCCACTACTGAAACCTGGTTAAACTCTCACAGACAGAACAAAGATGGGCAATTTGCTAAATTGAGTCAACATAATCTATTCTCAGTAACAGTAACACAGGTAGCTGTGTTTACATAGAAATCCACAGGTCTGGATTTGAAGGCAGCTCCAAGCTTAGGATGCCAGCGCAGTTATCCAACATTTGGCACACACTGTTCTGCTAGACTAGTCTTGGGACAAATGCATTTTACTTCCAATGGGTCCCTTTCTTTCTGTTGCTTGTCTGAGAGGTAGAGAATGTAGGAATACGTATGTATATTGTGATAGTGTGTTTGCATGTAGGGATGGGAGTTTCTTTCCTTACTTGTATTGCCCCGGGTGTTCATCTCTTCTGGTGTTGAAGTCCAGAGAAATTTTAGCATCCAGTCCAATTCCGAAGTAGTTGTTCATGACACATTTTTCTTTGAAGCGTCTGAAATTAATCAAAGAAGAGGACAGACATTGGTGCAAGAAAGAAGTGCCGCTATCATTGGGCATGAAGATGAATCTGCATGATGGAAAACCATTGAGGAAAGGCCCCCTCCACACTGGGCACTAACTATAACATTTTTGAGAGGCACATGTAGATATCCTTTTGTGTGAACAACTAGCTGATTAGCTGTAAGAGGGAGTGCCTAGCCAGTTGGGAAGCTTCAGTGGGATTGGAACTCATAATAAAGAAGCAGCATTCATGATTTTAGTCATCTTTGGAGGCCTCATATATGAGTGGTCCCTATTTTCTTCATATGCAGTATTAAGGGAAATACAGTCATTGGCTTATTCCTATAAAGAACTTTTGAATATCCTAGACACAAGCATGCCATGACAGTTAAGTCTGCACAACTGCTCTCAGTGATGTCTGACATCAAAGGGCAAAATGACCACACATTTGGGAGGAAAGACTGATAAAAGAGGGTAGATATGTCCATAACAAAAAGCCAATTGTCAAGTTTCCTGTGTCCATCTAGGGTGCCAACATCAAAACCAGTGGTGTGCCATAGCCAGTTGGCACCAGCTCATGTAAACTGATTATGCATAGCTCTTTCCAACTCCGGATTCAATGGCATTGTATCAGTAATTTAAATAGGCCATGGTGGAAGGGTTTACACCATAAATGAATCAGGGCTTTCTCCCGCAAGAGAGCAGGTTGTTAAACACTTGCCAGTGCACTATTGATCAAAATTCATTAGGTAGATCCATGAGAGCTCAGACATAAATTTGAGCCAATGGTGAAGTGTGGGGGCAAGAATGCGGGTTGGAGACAGGAATAAAAATTGTTTTCTTAAATAAATTATTTAAGAAGACATAAATAATTGCTAACTGTGTCCTTTTGAGAAATTAAAATGGATGCAGTTGAGCTGTTTAATCTTAGATTACTTTTTTATTCATTACTATACTGACCCTACATCTCTCACATGAGATTTGCCTCCCTCAGCCACAGTCCAGAGATTGGAGATTCTCTAACTAATGTCCAAGCTGATCTTCTTAATGGAACTCAGAATGAGTAAATGTGGCAGAACTTGGCTGCTGGGGATATTCTAAAGAGGGAGAACTGGTGAGACAGATGTCCTTAGATTTGTTGCCTAGTCCCCTAACTAATGACCATTTAGTTTTTAGTATCTTCAACCTTTTACTGTTAAGGGCAACAGTGAAAAACAGCAAGTCCTCTGTAATAACAACAACTAACATTTATTAATTGTTTATAATAATACCAATAATAACTGCAAATGCATATAACACTTAATTATGGGTGCCAAGCACTACTCAGTGCAAGTACTTTTCACATATAAATGTAATAAATACGGCAAACCCATGATGCAAGTTCTACAATGGTCTTCATTTTACATATGAGAAAACTGAGGCTCACATTGGTTTAGTCACTTGTGTAGGTGACACAGCTAGTAAGTAAGAGAAAGGATTTGATTATGGATATCCTGAGATTGTGCTCTTAACAAGAGAAAGAAAGAAGCCATTAAACAGGGATAGAGTTAAATACTTACATAGATTCAGGTGTAAAATATAAGTGATCCAAGTTAAGGTTGTCTAGGTCCTCACTTTTGAGAGAAGATATAGCAGACAAAGTGCCACGACGAGAACCTAGACACAACAGACATCACTTGGGTGTCGGATACAAACAAAAAAGCCCTTCCCCTCACTTGTATTTCACCCCATTTTCTCTGTGGAGGCACGGTCAAGCTCAATGACTTTCTCCTAGATAATATTAAGGGTTCTCATTCCAAAGAGGGATCCTCTTGGATGGATAGGGACTTCCACTGAGAAGAGAATAAAGCTGGGCTGCTTGCTTGCTGGCAGTGAAAACAGCTTCAAATCTTGGATTTCATCAGGCCAACCTCTTCAGTGTTCCTAATGAGGTCATTACTCTGGACATTGGCATGGGATCTTATAGTGTGAGTTTCTGGGAAAGAGGGAGGGGTAACTGCTGCAGGAGTATGGCTAAAAGAGGACGCATAAAAAAATACATACTTATTCTTTGGGAACTAAACAACAGTGACGAAGGCTAGAATAAGGGAAGAAGACAGAAAGATCCTTACGGCGTCGTGGGCTTGTCTGGTTAATATCTTCTGGGTCATCTTCCAGGAAGAAAGTTGAACTAAAGTTCTTAACAGATATTGTCTGTCTGCTTTCCTCATCCAGAACTATAGAGAAAAGTGGGAGGAAGGAAAGCAAAAAAGAAAGGAGGAAGGGAGGGAGGAAGGAGGGAGGAAAGAAAGAGGGAGAGAAGATGGAAGGAAAGAAAGATTAATTAAACTTATTGAACATTTATTGAGCATCTATTTTGTTTAGTTAATGGGTAGATGATGGAGACTCCCATTTGACCATCACGTTTCCTCCATGATACTGTTTGTAGTCTCAGCTTACTTACAGTGTTGCTGTTTTTTCATATTCATGCCTGAGCTTTCTTTGTTTTACTGGTTACTCCCTTTTTCTGTCACCCAGTACATGTGGTTGTGACTAGAAGTTTGTGGCTGTGGATTGGGGTATCAGCATGGGAAACCCTCTGCTCTTCTACCTCCATTCTATTAGTTGATTCACTTACATGGCTTCTGTCTATAATTGAGCCTCTAGGACTGTGCCACTCTTTCACTCGAATGTCTCACTCCACATCTGGAACATTTGGGAAGTCTCTTTCCTTTCACCAGCCTATATGTTGTATAGCTGAGATGCTTAGTCTCAGCCTGTGTCAAAGCTCATAGGTTCAATCTCTACCCCTACCAGGGAGGTCTTTTATTATCTCATAGCCACAAGCGACACCTCTAAATCTAACATATATGCCGATGGAGCAGACTGAGGGTTGGTTGTGACAGTTATGGCTACATCAGTTTAATCTGATCCCCACTGCTTGGAAACTAATTATAGAAATAGAGGCAAATTGACTGTTTAATCCTTCCACTGTGCAGAAGGGAGATTTTCTTTCTTTCTAGAAAACTTGGCTGAGGTTGTACCTGAAGGTACCAAGGCAGGGCAAGGCACCATGACTAAAAGTCAAGGGCCAGCCAAACGGACTTCCTTGCTGCATGGGACTTCTGCTCAGTTCCAATAGCTTAGTTAGAACACACTCAGTCTTATACCACCTTCTGATCTGTTTCTCAAAGTATTGTGGGAAAGAAGTGGTCAGCAAAACATTCAATGAAGAAACTGAGGGAGTTGAAGAGTTTTCATTCTGAGTTGGGAAGTTTGCAGACTGTTGTGAGCTCTGGGCAATGGCAATTATGCCAGAACTGTCAGGACCACTCTCAGGGCCCTTGTGCCTGATTAATACTGTACAACACATACAGAGATGAACACCATTTTCTTTCTAAAGTAGTCATAGGCTCAGTGGTTGGAAAGAAACAGGAGCAGGAGGAAAAAAGTCTTATGGCTGGTGGTGGAAGCTGATAGAGCTTTGAACCAGGCCACTTAGCATCTATTAATATAATTGTATAGGATGAGTGTTGGTTTCCAAAAATGAGTAGCAGGAGTTGACTGTCTGGGAGATAGGAGGAGGCAAAGGGGCAGCTTAGCAGGACTGAGGCTTTTCAAATCAGTAGTCTGAATGTTGACTTCGTATGCAATATGAATGCAGAATCTAGACAACTTTTTGTAGCAGAGTCAGATAGCAAACCTGGAGTCAGTGAGACCAGTAAATCATCCTCTGGAACTTTTTCTTTCCCCTACCTCAGTCACTACAACCCTGGCCACCTTACCTTGTTCAACTTGGAATATGATGAGTTTCAAGGATTTCTGGAGATTCTGGGCCTTTGTGGCCAGCTCCAACTTGCACTTGGCTATATGGTCTATTTGAAGAACGAAGGGCTTCCTATCTCCCTTGCTGCTGTCTGCATATACTGTAGCACTTTTCTCAGCAGAAGTAGCTGCTGCCTCCTCAGCCAGGACATCGATCAGGACACTGAGCTTATCATACATTAAGTCACTCTAGATAGAAAGGAAGGAGACAGGTCTTTGTTATGAGGGACCCATGCTTGAGAGGACAGAACGATGAGTGGTGGTGATATGGGGAAGGGTAGGGAGGGGTAAGAGTTGTCCATAAATGTTGAGCATAGAAAACCACATTTGGGAAGATGAAGTACTTAGAGAAAGAAGTAGGTGGGTAGATGTGATGAGATAACCAAAGTGTGTTAGGAGATCAAACCCATATCATTTGTTTCAGAGTGGCCCCATGCGTCAGTGTATATAGCTGAGTCTTTCTTGTGTCAAACTGGCCTATAAAACAATGTGTAACATGCAAACTTGAGGAAAGACAAACATTTCTGGATTTTTATGGGCATGCTCCTCTGGATATGCATGTGCCCCTGCTTAGGTGCTTGGTGGGTGTGTGTCTTTGTATGTGTGTAGGTTTGGGGACCTACATCTGCTGCATGATTTAAGGCCTCGATTCTTAGCTTCATCACTTAATAGTTTGTGATCTGAGGCAAGTTTCTTAACTGCTTTGTGCCTCCATATTCTAGGGTAGTTGTGAGGATTGAATACATTAATACATTAAAAACAGAACAGTCCTCGACACAGAGTAAGTGTTATATATATACATGTTGGCTATTGTTGTTAGAGGGGTGAATGTGAATGTATTTGTAGTGTGTATTCGTATGTACATACTTTCAAGCACGTTCTGGTGTACAGCCATGCACATACCTGCTTGATGTACACTTGTGTCTAGTTGTGGGCAGATGTTTGGCATGTACATGGTATGTGTGTATGCATGTAGAGGGCCATCCTTCATTTAGCAAAAGACGGAAATTCAATGAGGTTGGACCTTCCTCATCAGGGAGGCTTAATAGCTGCTCCTCCTTTCCTTTCTTTTACAATTCCCAGTGAGAGGCATGTTTGTTTTTTATTAAAAAGGGGCCCCTGGCTGCTCCACAAAGAGTGTAAGACAAAAGGAATGGAAACTTACTTTCAAAATCACAGACACTATTGCTGTATTGTTCTGTTTTATCTGACCCCAGGCCTTTACAATATCAATCACAAAATCTTCCACGGCTGAACACAGGAATCTAGAAAGATAAGATAGATGGTACAATGTTACGTGAACCATGAGGCCCAGAGCCCTTCTCTCTTACATCATCAGTCCCCATCTTCCTCCTGCTCCTCTCTCTCTTTCCTGATCTGTCCTCTCTCTCTCACCCTCTCCTCCCAGCCTTTTTCTCTCTGCTTTTTTTTCTGTACATATTGTGAAATATGTTCCATCCCTACTTTAGTCCAGTTTCATACCACTTCCCAAGTCAAGTACCTAAGAAAGCTTGACCAGCATTTCTTAGTACTAAATTCTGAATTTCCAGAAAAGAGAATTCACTTGGTCCAACTTGGGTCAGGTTTTCACCCAGGGTCAATCAGCTATGTTTCAAGGGCCCAGCTAATTTAGTACAAATGATTATATTGGGAGGACTCTCTCTGTGGGAAGTTTTTCTCAAAGGAGAGTGTAGTCGACTGGGCAGGAGCCCCCTAAGAAGTCCCAGGAAGAACAAATGACCCATATATTTAGAAGGGGGAATGTGTTCCTCAGGTTATGAGAAAGCAGCTATTGGTAGATATTACAGAGACCTTTCTTGATGTAAAAGATGGAAAGCAAGGTGTCTATACTATAGGAAGCTACGCTATGCTCTTAAATGGTCCATAATGTTGTGTTTCCCTACTATAATCCTCTTTCCAAATCTCTGGCTTGCAATTTTGACTTTTTGGAACAGCAGACGACTTTACCTCAATGCCATCTTTCTTTCCTAAACCTTTCATTCAGGGGGCTTGAGTTGGGAGAAATCTGATTTGGGAATATAAACATATATTTTCCTTGGCCTCAACACCCTCAGCTATCAAAATGAGCCCCATGTCTGACCTGGGAACAGCCCCAAACAATGAGAGCCAAAGGAAGACTAACCTGGTTGCGATGATCATCTCTGTGGGGTACTTGGCCTTCAGGATTTTGTTCAACTCGGTGGCTGCAGATTCTAAGTGTTGGATGGCAGCAGCCTAGGGGTAAAAGGAGTTCTTAAGCCCTGGAATCTTAGTACAATAACACAGTGTGCTGCCCATCCTCATCCCCCGCAGCCTCATTGTTGCTTACTGACTCTACCAGCAACTCAACTGCCTCTCTAGAGATGATAATGATCAAAGAATTCTTGTTGAAGGTCAACAGAGATGATCTTAGATCTATGCTCATTCGAAAAATTTAGATGTATTTCATTTTCTCTTAATAATCACAACCTCCTATGAAGGAGGTACTATTTCTTTCATGTTTCAAATGAACAAACAATCTCATATTACATAACTAGTAAGGAATAAAGATGGATTCAAATCTACATCTTTCCAATTCCAGAATGTAACGTCTTTAATAATATTACTACCAATAACAACAGCACCCACTTATATAGTACTGACTATGTGCCAGGCTCTGTTCTAAGCTACATGTATATTTCTTCATATAATCCTCATAACAACCTTATGAGATAAAGACTATTATTATCTCCATTTCACAGGCTGAGGCCCAGAGAAGGGAAAGACGATAAGTTTAGAGTCAGGATTCAATTCCAGGTAGTCTGGCTCTTGAGTCTGTGTTCTTAATTACAACTTCTACTCCTTCCTCTCTGTCACCCTTGACATTCAAACATCTACCAAGACCTGATAATTCTATTTTTTCAGTATGTCTCAAATGTATCCACTGCTATGCATCCCTGCTACCACTTTACCAGTCCAAATCACCATCATCTCTTGCCTAGACAATTACAAAATCTCCTAGCTTTTCTCTTTGCCTTTAGTCTTTTATTCCTTCAATTGTTTCTCCACATTCCATGGCACTCCTCTACTTAAACCCCTTCTCTTAGATAGCAGACTGGATAGATGACTGGATATGTGATAAAGCATGCATAGGAAAATGTTAGTAGTAGAACTACCATTTCAACTTTCATCAATGTAGAAATTTTCATAATAAGATAAGAAAAAAAATCCTTCTATAATTCTTATTGCTCTTGGGATAAAATCCAAACTTCCTACTGTGGTTTATCAGGCCCTTCCTGGCCTGGCCCCTGATTACTTCTCTAGCCTCATCTTTAGTCAGTCTCCCTGAATGCCCCCTCCCTGGCCCCTATGCATCAGCCATTATGAATGTACTTCAGTTTCGTGAATATTCCATGCTCTCTCTTGCCTTTGGAACAATACACACTGTTCCATCTGTGTGGAAAAACCCTCCCCTTTCTTATTCTCCTGGTTAACTCTCTCTGGATCTCAAGTCTCTTCTGAAATGGCACTCCTCCTGAGAAGCTTTCCCTGAGTTCCCCAGACTCAGATAGATCTTCCTGCTATGTGTTCCCAACCCCCTCTACTTCCTTATGTACTAACACTCATACTACTTGACTAAAACAATTTATTTTTCCATCTCTTCAAGTAGACTATGTCATTCTTCTTTACCCACTAGCATATAAGAACATCTCCTAGAATAATATCTCACATAAAGTAGTTACTCCGTAAATATTTTGAGTGAATAATAAATGGGTGAATGAATTATATCCCCAATGCCTAACATAGTTCTTGGTAAACAGCTGCTGACTGACATGTCACCAACCCTCAATGATCTCATCCTCATCCATGGACAATGCAAACACTTCTCTCTGGGTTTTGCCAATTATTTCACTGTGTAATAAATATATTGGTCTGAATTACAGCTGGACAGTAGTTACCTCAAATCGTGGTACATCCATTTCAACCTGTCCTTTTAGCAGTGGGGTTTGTCTGGGAGTCTCACGAATCATCACACTCCATCTGAAATGAATTTCAAAGACGGATATTTAAGGGTCTGTTTCATCACTGGTAAAAATTAATGCTTCAAAGGTGAAGATAGAAGTAAAAATGTTTATGTGGTGGGGGGAAGTGGGTTGTAGGGGGTGCCCGAGAAATCTCTGGTCACCTGATCTCAAGGTATACCATAAGAGGAACCTCTGTCTCATGACTTCTATAGGCCAGTATGATGGAAGGAATTCCCTTCCCTTTACAGGGTTCTCAGAGAGCAGTGCTTCTTAACCAGAGGTAACCATCAAGATCATCTGAGGTTCTTTTGTACAATACACATTCCAGGGCCCTGCCATGACCTACTGAATCTTTGTGGTGGGGCCCAGGTTGATGTTTCTAAAAGGCTCCCCAGGAGATCCTTATGGGCAGCAATAAATCCAATGTTCATATATGCACCAGCATAGAAAGTCTTTTTATCCTCAGGAAATAGGATGGTAGTACTCGCTCTTCTCTAGAGCAGTGACAATGTAAGCAAGTTATTTCTAAAGTCAACCTTCATCCCTTTTTTAGTTTCTTTGAAAATCTGATGAAATGATAGACTTTTCCCCAAGAGAGAATATGCTTAAACAGATCATTGGCTCTGCAATTTGAAGAAGGTTCACAGAACACTTGAACTTTATCCATGGGGCCCCTGCTCTAGAATCCTTTAGTTTTTTTTGGCGTTTTTGTTTTTGTTGTTGTTGCTTTGTTTTGTTTTGTTTTTTTGAGGTGGGGTCTCACTGTGTTGCCCAGGCTGGAATGCAGTGGCGTGATCATGGCCCACTGCAGCCTTGACTTCCCAGTAGGATCCTTTAGTTTTGAAGAGGGGCTTCAATAATGTTTGAAGGATACATGGTAGACCCTGGCTTCCCAAGAGACAAGCCCAACCCAACCCACAAATGGCTCTGCACTGAAGCCAGAAAGGAAATGAGGCTCTGTCAGAGAAGTTAAAGTATTCCTGATTGAGGTGATGTAACTGATGTGGGATAGGAAGAGGCACAAGGGCCTGGTCTTTCGGCCACTTACCTGTCTAGGATCCTCACACTAGCCTGCTCCACTCTGTTGAGGATGTCCAGAGGTGACTTGCTTTTGTTCCAGAATGCACCCCAGCCCAGGACACGAGCCAGATCATTGCCGGTTCCAAGTGGGATGACTGCCAGCTGACACTGCAAGAACAAAAGGAGACACCCTTTTCAGACAGTCTTTCTACCAAGCTTCACCCGTGGAAGAACCTAGAGGGTACTCTTTGGGAAGAATTATGGTCTTAAAGTCAGTGGATTTATGGGACTTCAGATTCTGGGGAAGGTAATGAGAAGATGTTTGCAATTGGGTGAAATTTTCCCTAAGGAGTTGGACCCCAATGTTAACAACACAGAATCTACTAAGTAAAGGGAAAACTTGCTGGAATATGACAATATTCATGGCCATGCTTATAAAAGAGAAATATAGCTGCGAATTTCTATCTGGGCTGGGCCAAGGAGGTGAAGTACGTCAGGAGACAAAGCTATTGGAGTGAGAAGAGCAAGGGGCTGCCTAGGGACAGCAAGGAGACATAGAGGAAAGTTTCTGCCACTCTTGAGACTCAAGGAAGAAAATCAGTGGGCTCAGGAGGGGAAGGAAATTCGGGACTGAGTTCTGTCTAAGACCACTTCTGTTTTGTTTGCTCTCCTCTACTTCAACTCAACTCTTCACTTTGAAGCCTAGGGAACAGAGCACTGCTCATTCTTTCTGTCAATGTCACACAGATAGACAACCAGAAAATAGTCTAGATGAGCAGGCTTAGATTGGGAATCTACCAGTCAGGCTGAATATGAAACCTGGGGGAAACATATTTTACAGACAGGGAGAGCAAAGACTTGGGACTTCTTGGGATGGGCAGTTACACACCCCTACTCTTTCTAGCAATGGCTAAACTGAGTCACCCAGGGACTTACCTTGTCATGTAATCCAAAGGCATCAATCAGAGATAAGACCCAGCTCACGCTGCCATCTCCACCACAAACCAGAATGCGAAAGCGAGCAAAGTTCTTGAACATAGACAGCCTGGAAGGACAAAAAGGAAAGGGGGTCATTTCATGAACAGCTGAGTTTTGTAACTTTTCCCACAATATAAGATTGCTGCTTTGGCACTCTGCTAACAGACTACCTGCCTTCTTTCCCTTAACCCTTATCTCTCTGTGTATCTAAGACCATAGACAATCCCAGAGATCAGGCTTTGCCTCAACTCATTTTCTTTCTGTGCCCAGCTTTGCTCTGGAAAACACTAGTAACCTAACCAGACCCATTTGCTGAGGCCCAGGAAGATGCCTTGCATGGTGGCCAGTGGGCTCACAGGAACCAGAACTGAGCAGCCAGATGATCCCAAAATAAAACAGGTCTGTAGAGGAGATATATCTATTTGGTCCTGGGAAAGAGAGTGGCAGGAAAAGTAGACAGCAGTGTCCATTTGTCTCTTTCTCTGAGGTTAGGAGGTGTAGTTTTACGTTTTCCAACCAAAAAAGATAAAGCAAATCTGAGAGGGGCTTGGACCTGGGCTTGAAGGGATTTCTGGGAGAGGGCTAAGAGCCTTCCTACCAGCCAACCCAAAAGGCTCTGGAGTTATGCATTTGTGTCCTGACTTGAGAAAATAGATCTTTCCTGCCCAAATACAGAACTGATTCCAAGAAACCTATCCTGGTTTAGAATGTATAGAGGGAAGACTCCCTTACGTACCCAATCATACTCATGGGGTACATGCTTACCCTGCTTCAGGTCCACCCTTCAATAGGTCGAACACTTGAGATGGGTTAAGGTATTGCTTGAATTTTCGGAGGAAGACGATCCCCTGATGATCGCCACTTTTGGAGTTGATGAAGATGAGCAAGGGACATGAACAGGCTGATGACCAATCAAGATTCCAGAAGTCCGAAGATACTACTAATTGGCCTGACACAACGAAAAGAAAAAGAAGAAAAAAAAGAACAGACCCGTTGAGATGGAAACGAGACATAACTTAACATCACATTTTGCAATAACTTTTTGAGTATGAGTCTCAGTTTTTTGCGAATGAGGAGCAGAGTCAAGATACCACCCAGAAGGGCTTAAAAGTATTTGTCCAGCTGTTGTCAGACAAATGACATTTGCTGAGCCACTACTACATGCCAAGCATCATGCCAGATACTGCTAGGGGTATAGTCCCTACCTTCAAGCTCAGGAGAGAAACTCATACACAACAGTATGTTGGAACATAAGGAATAAAGAAATTGGTGCCACAACCAAGGATTAGTAAAACTGTGAGGAAACTGAGGAAGGAGAGGATTGAGAACCCAGGAAGAAGACCAGCACACAACTAGTCCTTTTTCTGCCCAGGATACCTCAGTTCTTATAGTGAGAAGATACTAGGTCAGGAGAAGGGAGAAGGAAAGGCTGTCATTTAGCCAGGAGCTAAATAACAGAACATATCAATGTGGGATGAAGCAAAGAACTGTAATCACTTCTCTAAGGCAGTTGCAGAGCAATCTGTATTATCTCATCAACTTCCCCGGGGGAAACAAGACTATAGGAAAATTATCTGAACAAGAGAGAGGCTTTTAATAATCCCCAATATTTTAGTTACCCATGGAGAAGTGAGGTTATAGCAGTCTAAATAACCAAGGCCTGCCAACTCATGCTGAGTCTCAGAGCCTGTTGGCAGGGAGACAGGCAGTGTGCAATGGCCCCCTAAGAGATGCTAGACAAATAGTGAGCCCCTAGACCTCGGAGCTGTGGCTTGACAGGGATGCCTCCGCAAAAATAAATACACAGGGCAAAAAGCATGTGGCTCACTCCTCAGCAGGGGTGGGAGGAGGTGGGTTGAGAAGACCCATTTGTTTTAGCTTGGGTGGAAGGGAACCTGAAGGAAATCTACTTGAGTAGATTTCATGACTGGTTTGCCTGGAAAAATCAAAGGCAGGTTTCCTCTATGGGCCAATTCCCACTCACTGGCCAGTGGAGCTTGAAGGCATCCTAAGCCAGCTAGCCAGTCATGCACCAAATTTTTAGGACTTGACAGGCCTGACAGCTACAAGGGAGTCTTATAGAAGCTGGGTCCCCTCACTAGCATAGCTCAGAAGTAGTTACTTTCCCTGAACACGTTATCCAAAAGTAGTACCCCTTCCAACTTATTTTTACTAAAGTAATATGTTGACACAATGGTAGTTAAGACGCATTAATCCCTTCATTCAATAAATATGTATGGAGGGCATTCTCTGTGCCTGCTTTACGTCCTGAGAATACAGTGGTGGACAAGATAGAAATAGTCCCTACCCTTGTGGAACTTATATTTTAATGGAGGAGACAGACCATAACAAATAATTATAAAAAAGAATTTGTCACGAAGAAAAATAAAGTAGGGAAAGCGGGTAGAGATTGTGTTATTTTAGACAGAGTGGTCAGGGATGGCTTCTCTCAGGAGGTGACATTTGAGATGAAACTTGAATGAATGCAGGAGTGAGCAATGCAGATATCTGGGGGAAGAGTTCTTTTGGGGGTAGGAAGAAGAATAAGTGCCAGGACCCTGAAAAGGGAGACTGTCTAGACTGTCTGAGGATCAGTGAAGAGAATAGTATGGTTGTTGTGAAGTGAGTGAGGGGGGAGTGGCAGAAGATGAGGTCAGAGAGGTGACATGGGACAGATTCAATGGCAACAAGATGTTAGAGGAAGCAGTGCAAAAATAAGCGGAAGACTGTTCAGCATGGACTTGAAACATTACGAGTCAGGTCTTAAGATATTTAAATAAAATAGTCAAAAGGTGTTAACTTTTTATGTGCTTGCTCCCCTACCAACCAACAATGCAGGCCCCAATTCATGGCCTAGCCCAAAGCTTACCTCTCCCTTGTTTTAGAACCTGTCTGTGCTCTGTGCTTCCCTTCCTCACTCTGCAACCCTCTATCAACACCCTCTAGGTGAGCATGTGACTTTGGGTATGCACCCTAATTAAAGGACTCATGGAAGCAACTTCTTGCCAACATCTAGTGGCTCTCTGAGGTGTGCTTGGAAGCAAGCACTTTCCCTGCCAGGGGTCCTGGAATAAACCTATCTATGCCCCCAGTGTTTTTGTTTTGTTTAGTGTCAAAGGCCCTTTGGGGGCAGTTCCTTTCTAACGGTGAGACAGCAGTGGCAGTGAGACCAACCACTGTGTACTATTTGGGCCTCAGTTTCCTTATCTTCAAAATGAATCATTCAAAAACTTAGTTTCCCAGTGTTTAGATGAAAATGAACCTTTAAAAGCCAATCATCATGCTCATGAGAAATAGAAATATAACTTGGCTCCTAAAGATGAGAAGATGGTCAAACTTACTCATAACAAGAAATATGCAAATTAAAACTAGACCACGTTACCATTTTTTTTTCTTGTCTAGAACATTGGCAAAAAAAAAAAAAATACAAAAACAAACAAACAAACAAACAAACAAACACACTTGATTGGGGAGGCCATGGGGGAATAGGCACTCTCATAGACTAAGAATGGAAGTGCTGAGTGACACAAGCCCTATGGAGGTGAATTTGACAGTATCTATGAAAACTACAGAGGCATATGCATTTTGACCTAGTAATTCTATTTCTCGGAATTTTTCATATAGACGTGTATGTAAAAGGATATGTATGAGGCTATTCATTGTGGCATTATTTGTAATAGCAAAAGACTGAAAACTACTAAATTATTCATCATAGTGGACTGGTTAAATACGTTATGGTATATCCATATAGTGGAATATCTTGCAACTGTAAAAAAGAGCAAGGAAGCAATTTGTTGATATGGAAAAAATCTCCAAAATGTACTGTGAAGGAGAAAAAGAGCAAGGTGCAGAACAATATGCATAGTATTAAAAGGGGTGGATAAGAATATCTATTTATATTTACTAGTATATACATGAAGAACTACTGGAAGGTATTTAAGAAAGTAATGGCAGTATTGAACTGTGAGTGAGGATATGGGGGCTGTAGGAGATTGAGAAGATCAGAGAAAAGATAAAAGATAGCAGCAAGAGTTTTCATTAAGTATTATGTGTATATATGTATTTCTTTTTTAAAAAACTGAACCCCTTCCCGAGTCCAAGTGATCTCATTGTTCAGTTCCCACCTATGAGTGAGAACATGCGGTGTTTGGTTTTCTGTTCTTGTGATAGTTTGCTCGGGGGGAGGGATTGCATTGGGAGTTATACCTGATGTAAATGACGAGTTGATGGGTGCAGCACACCAACAAGGCACAAGTATACATATGTAACAAACCTGCACGTTATGCACATGTACCCTACAACTTACAGTATAATAATAATAAATAAATTTAAAAAAAAAAAAAATAAATAAATAAATAAATAAAAAATAAAAAAAAACTGAACCATGTGAATATATTAACTAGACAAGAATTAAATTAAGAAGTAGGAAAAAAGAATTACACTAACGCTGTCCATAAATGAAATAGCCATAAGGGTATAAACTAGAGTGAGCATAGGAAGCTTAGAGAGAAAATTCTGTAATTAAAGCGACTTGAACTTTAGCATCAAACCTCATTTGGTCACAGATGGGAAGACAGTGGGAAGTAGGCCCGGCAGGAAGGCAGTCCCAGGAGACTACAGGGGCAGCCCCATCTAGCATTTCCCCCTGAGGCAGAGAATATCTGAATTTGAGCAAGGCCAAGTTTGTCAAGAGAATCTTGTGAACCAGGTGACAAAGATGGGTGCCACTGAGGGCAGGAATATAATAATGTTGAGAAGATTTATAACCAGTAAACAATCCTTTCCACAAGGTTGCTTTTGAATAGAATGATGTTAATCATAAGGGAGTGTCCAGTATTATTCCACAATTTTAACTGACAATTCACATGGAAACATAGAAGGCTGGCTTATGAACTTTGAAGTACTCAAAGCTGGAGGAAGAGATACTGCATGACAGAATCAAGATTGAAAAATGACCTTGACAGGCTGACAGGTCAAAGTCCAGGGATGAAATGTAAAGGGAATAAATGTGAAGCTTGCCCTTTAGGCTCAAGGACATAAATTGTACCAGAACAGGACAATACGAACTTGACTTGGCAGCATCAAGTGTGAAAAGAGCTTAGGGGATTTAGTTGACTTTAAGCTCCTGATGAGTCAACGGCCTGAAAGAACCTTTCGAAAAAAGCTCATGTTTCTTTGAGCTGCATTAATACAACCACAGCACCCTAAACAGGGAGCCAACTGTCCCACTCAAATTTATTCTGTTCACTCCACAGAAAGATGCGAAATTGGCATAGGTTGGCTTACCATTCTCTTCCTGTACTTTAAAAATCCTCCTTTACTAATGTCAACTAATTTAACCTTCATGACACACCTAAGTACAATTATTATTCCTTATTGGCAGAAAACAAATGACAGATTAATCACAGAGAGGTTAAGTAACTTGTCCAAGGGCATATAGTAAATGATAGAGTGTGTTTCTAGGACTAGCAGTATCAGCAGCATCTGGGACTTGTTAGAGATGCAAAATCCTGGGCCCCACCCAGATCTACTGAATCAAATGCTCTGGGGGTAGTGTTTCAGACTGTCTGAAACACAGAAATCTGTGTTTTAACACGCCTTTCAGATGCTTCTGATACAACAACCACTGCACTTCACTATTTTTTCTCCATATGAGCCAGTGCTGCTATCTTAGTCATCGCTCAGCACTGAGCCTTACATACAGTAATACATTCATTCAGTAAATGTAAATTTATTAATGGATTCATGTAACAAATCTTGGCTGTGCGTATACCATATACCCAGGTCTGAGTCAAGTGCTAAGGATACAGAGAGTTCACAGGCTGGGGTGGAAGATGGACACCATTATAACGTCATGTGTTAGGTGCTTTGAGATATGTGTTCTTGGTTTATAGTCAAAGAAGTAATTGATTTGTTTGGGAGAGTGGGAAGAGGCCATTACAGAAGCTGTTAAACAGAGAAGACAATGTTTGATTTTGAGCTGGACCCTAAAAGATAAGAGAAGGAATTTACCAAGCAGACTGAATAGGAAAAAGGGATAATTGGAAGGAATTCTCAGAAATTAGAGTCTATTGACTGAATAAATACATGTGCGAACAGATGGGTGTGACTCAACGCTAGCAAGGCCTTTCTCAGAAAGTCATGAGCTAGATGCCTTCATGACTTCAGCTGGGTGCTGAAGAAAGGATTCTCTAGCTCAGCCAGGGGGCATTGAACCAGACCATCTTTAAGGACCTTACATCGCTAAGATTCTATGACTGGAAGATGCAAAAGATTCCTCTGGGAAGGGACCTTCCAGTAGGAAACTTACCCATTAAAGGGCACAAGACCACAGCCAAGAAGCCAGAAAGAAAGAGTCAAGAAGATAGGGAAGCCTTGAAAGACACTTCTAAGAAGTTCCAGGACAAGTAGCGCATGACAGAAAGAAGTGTTGGCAGAGAGGGAGATTCAATTGGATCAGGAATGCAGATCACTAGGAGGAAAAGTTAAAAGCTAACTCATGGGATGTTAAATAAGACACCAAACAAAAAGAATAGATTAGCCCAGGTGCTCCTAAGCAATAATATCGTACTACTGGTGGAAAGAAAAAGAAAGTGTAACAGTGCCATCATTTGAGAAGCTACAACAAGCATAAGAAGTGATATAGGATAGGAAGAAATAAATTTTAAAAACACCAAGGCAAAGACAGGAAACACAGAACATGTTTGGCCCAGTTACAAAGGAGAGGCGGCAACCCTCTTAACAAGTATTTAGGGTCATTTGTGGCATGCTGAGGTGGGCCATCTGCTTAAAGACATATCTGTCAGGTCCCTGTGGGGGTGGGCAAAATGTCTCAGATTCAAAACTAGGTTGATTTCACTACCAGCCTGATTTTGCTTAGCTGACCAGTTTGCTACTTTTCCTCTTGTATCAATTGCATCTTCCCTAGTCCCTCATTCTCCTATCTAGGCAAGTATCTCTTATTTACTAAGTCATGAATCTCATCACCTCTTTGGTCAACTACCTGGTGGATGACTCCATGTGGGTAACTATTTGAGTAGATCTGATAATAATATATGCATGTATACCTGAGTGAATTCAGTTTTGTGTCTTTACATGTTATTATGGGGACATATGAGTATACTTGCCTTCAGAAACCTGTATGGATGGCTCATTCCATGTACTAAGGTCTAGCTATATCTGTGTTAGGGTTGGAAAAATAACTGGAAGGATCTAGAGTGGCTGTGTGTGTGTGCATGAGCATATATATGAGCATGCACATACACATGTGGTATGTCTAGTTCTAAAACTATGTTGTAACGGCTACAGGAATCTTTGCCCCCTTCTGTTCTCTAAGGAAACCATCTACTCTTCTTTCTTTTCCTTTCTCTGCTTCCAGCTAATGCTGGCTCTTCCCTGGCAATGAAGTGAGCAACTAGCATCGATATGGGGATAATTTTTAAGTCAGTGAAATGAGGATTCACTAATCACTCTTGGATCAGTGGATATCCCATATGTCAGAGGTGGACAAATTAGCAAATTAGAGAAATATAGATTAAAACATTCCAGGAAGAATTTGAACTTTCCTCCAGTAAGTGAAATTGACCATATATAGGGTGAAACTAACCATACACAAACTGAAATTTATGAGCAGTGTATCTCTTCTCTGGCTTAGTGAAATAGTAGCCTGTCAGTGGTAAGTATATTAGATTTCTAAATTTCTTAGTGTTAGTAAAATAGGTTAGGTCTTTTAAGCTATGATATGTGATTTTGATCTTGACAGCTCCCACTCTTTAATAATGAGTAATGGTAGAAGCAAATGAACAAGTCAATGGCAAAAAGGAGAGTCTCTCAGAAAAAGCGAAGAAAAAGTAGGCAAGGAGAGGTGAATTCAAAAGGCAAGTGCCAAAGAGTGAATCATCCCTGTGGGGTCTGCACTTTTTATTAGGCTAGGAGACTAGGTATTTAGTTGCCCAAGAAGTCAAGGGATTTAATTTTGTGGTCCATTGAGGTTATGTTTTTAGATACTTAGGCCCTTCACATATTATCATCTATCCTCACAATAGATAGCTTCATTCCCATTTACAGTTGGGGAAAGCAAAGCTCAGAGAATGTAAGTGACTAACCCAACATCACATATCTAGTAAGTAACTAAAGCTCATAATTGCCTGGCTCTTGTTTTTTTCCTTACATCATGATACCTCCATGTATTACTTATTCTTAAACAAACACAAAAACTGTACAAAATACCCTTCCTCTTGGCTCCTGCTTTTTTTGTTCTAACATTGCTAGACCTCTTGATAGAAGACTCTATACAAAGTTTATTCTTGCTGCATTGATTTCATTACTACCTCCTTTCGGCTCAACCTCCTCTAAATGGTTAACATTCCTAAGGTTTTCTCATTTCCAAATGTCTCTACCATTCCCTTGGCACTTAGCATATGACACATTAAATTGTTAATTGTTGTATTATATCAATAGCCCGAATCCACAATAATCAATAGCTCTGGCAATGCCCATGTCTTAGATCTTTCTGTAGCCTTCAGACACCTTGAGAATAGAGTTCTTAATAAATTACTAGTGTCCAGGAATTGACAAAGCATCAATGAAGAGTGTTGGGGTAATGATCATGTTAGTTTCATATTTAGGAACAACATTGGTGTTAGTTTCCATTTTAAAAGTAAAATAACCTGGCCTTCATGGAGTTCTTCCTTGACCACCTGGACACGAACTTATTTCATGACTTATCCAGTGTTTGGAAATCATGAAAAAGCTGAAATCAATTCTGATCAGAAACAATTGTGACCGAGCTACAGAGAACGTGCCCACATACATATACATCAGAAAGAACAACATTCACAACCCCAAAGGTAAGAGAATCAGGAGCTATCTATATACACAAGCACATTCCTACTTCCCAAAAATGTTTGACGGTTTGAGGAGAATAATTTAATTGCAGTCCTTCTTCCCAGCCTTTGCACCTTCCCTCCATCCCCAATGTGCTTCTGAGGTTAAGATTTAACTACTCACCATCGCCTTTGGGGTCGCTTAGAGCAGTGGGAGGAATGACTGATGAGCGATGGCTTCCGAAGCAACATTCCTTGGAAAACCGTCTCCTACAGTCATCATGCACCTGAAACGACAAGAGAAGAGCAGAGAAAAAAAAGGAGGGGGAGAGAAAGGATACCATTGATCAGTCTTGAGTTCCAATACCAAGATTTAGATCCTTAGTATTTAATCTCCCTTACTGAGATTTGGTGCCATACATATATCCCTAACTCACCTGAACACCCCCATTCTACTCTGAGCCTACACTGTCCCTCAGTGTGGCCTCAGAACTCTGATCCTTTCAAAGGTAGCTTTCAGAAGATACCCACCTACAGGCACTGAGAAATCACCAGTCCTAAGGTACAACCTTAGTGGCCTACAGAATGGGGAATTTACATGCAGTATAAAAGAGTTAATACTAATAATCTAATATTACACTTCAATCCTTATAACAACAGGTGTGTGAGGTAGAAAAGACATTATTGAATTCATTTTAAAAATGAGGATACCAAAGCTCAGAGAGGTCAAGGGTTTTGCCTAAGATCAAACAGCTGGGAAGTGACAGCTGAGACTTTGCTGTCTTTTCCACAAGTGGCCATTCTTTCCAGATTTCTGACATCTTCAAGTGCCACTTCCTGGAAAATTACACAGTTTCTAGGGGGCATGAACCTGGCCTGGTTGTTCAAAAGCCATTGAAAAAGAAAAAGAAAAAAACAAAAAAACAAAAAAACCGAGGACAACTGGAGTCTTCTAAGAAGAAGCTCATACTTCAATTTCTTCTTGTCTAGAAAACTCAGTTTTGGAGAAGCATCTAAAATGCTAGAAATCGAGATCAGTGTCTCTCAACTTCAGCATTACTGATATTTTGAGCCAGGTAGTTCTTTGTTATGAGAGGCTGACCTGTGCATTGTAGGAGGTTCAGCAGAATCCCACGCCTCTACCCACTACATGTCAGTAGCACTTCCCTCCACCCTGAGTTGCAAAAATAAAAAATGTCTCCACGCATTGACAAATGTCTCCTGGGGAGCTAAATTACCCCCAGTTGAGGACAGGACCACTGGTTTAGAGGCATGGTAGTGTTGTCGTTAAGAGTGTGGTCAGCTGGGAATGGTGGCTTATGCTTGTAAGCCCAGCACTTTGGGAGGCAAAGGTGGGAGGATCGCTTGAGCCCAGGAGTTTGAGACCAGCCTGGGCAACATAGCAAGACTTAAAAATTAAAAATTTAGCTGGGCATGGTGGCATGTGCCTGTAGTACTGGCTACTCTGAGGAGGCTGAGGTGAGAGGAGCCCACCTCACATGAGCCCAGGAGTTTGAGGCTGCAGTGAACTGTGATTGTGCTACTGCACTCCAGCCTGGGCAACATAGTGAGACCCTGTCTCAAAAACAAAAAACAAAACAAAACAAAAAGAGCATAGTCTTTGCAGCATTATGTATGAATCAAGACTCTTGCTTACTGGCTGAATGACCTTGGACAAATCACTTCACGTTTCTGACCCTCACTTTCCTCATCTGTAAAATGGGAACAAATGAGGCCCGGTTTAGGCTTATTGGAAGGACTAAATGAGATCATGTATATTAAGCACTCAGTATATAGTGGCAATAATAATGTGTTAATATCATCAACCATTTTTAATTAATAAAGGTTACAAGTTCCTAGGAAATAGTGAATGAGAAAGGGAGAAGGTTTCTCAAAGGCAGACTCAGAACTTATTTTTTAATTGTCCATACTGCCATTAGAGAGTTCAGCTTTTCCCATTTGTTAGTAGGCCTCACCAACTAAGAAGCAACAAAGATGATCTTAAATCTTTCTCCCAAAGGCTCCATAGCCAGATCTGGAAAGGCAGGATACTAAGCTTTATACTATGGAATCTGTTTAACCTGTTTTGAGATAAGGGATTCTTAGGTTTCTATCTATGTGTATACATGGTCGAGCTCTAATCCACCCCTTCGCCAGGAGTTAAGTTCTCTAAATATCAAGAAGATGAGAAGAGTCTTACCGTAGAATTACACCACAGGCAGCGGAAGTCTTGAAGTCTCTGATAACTGCCACAGCTCTCATGACATACTGCACACTGAGAGCTAACAGGCATGTTTCCTTCTACCCACTGATGGGGCATGTTCTGCAGAAAGGTAAAAAGACACAGGAGGTAGAAGTTAGAGATATAAGGAGAGGAAGGGCCAATTGGAATAATTGTACTACTCCATGGAGGACATTAGGTAAATGACCCAGGCTCTTCATAGTCCTGCCCTCCCTACTCCAATGCTAGTGAACAATGACAAGAGGGAGGTTCATTCTTCCAGATAAGTTGGATTGTGAGCCTGGGACTTTGCTTATCTGGAGTTAGGAAGAAGTCTTCCTTCCCCTGTGTATCCTGGTTGAAGGGGAGATGGGAGAGGCAGACTGTGGGAAGACATGGCTGGTACTTACTACTTCATCTGCAGGCAGGAGGAGGTCATCAGTGATAGACAATGTATTCCACTTGCAGTCTTTGCTTGCTCTCAAAGCACATAATCTGTGAGATTTCACTTTGCACACTGTGAGAAGAAGAAGAAAAAAAGATGGGTGTGAATCTGGTAACAGTGAGGACTCTAATTCCCTTCCCTAAGCTGCTGTGAAAGTTAGAACACAGATGCATTCTATATAGTTCTAACGTACCTCCAAAAACCTATTTCCAATAGAATCCAGTTCCTTTTTATTCTTACTGGCTAATCTTTTTACTATCTAGCTTGAATGAAAATTGATGGTAAGAATGAGGTGATTTCTGTCTTTTTAACACTTGTGATAATATAGTCCTATTCCCCCATACTCATCCCTCTATTTTCATCCCCCTCATGCTAGTTTCCTCCCTTTTTCTTTCCTCAGTCAGGGTTAACCTCACACCAGAATCAGTGACCTAATGTGAGTTAATGATACTAAAGCCACATGAGTTCCTTCATCCCTATATCTACCCACTGAGCTTCACTTCCTAAAGGAATCAGAAAGGTACCTTCACAGATGATGGCATCTCTGGATAAGGCAGGAATGCTCTCTCGACAAACATTGCAGTGCTGAGTCCGGTGGCTGTAGCTGGAGTACCAATAGTGCATTCCAACAAGAAAAGGGTTATTTTCTGCTGCAGGTATCTAAAATAAACAAAAGAGAAGAGAGAATGGAGGATGAATCACAGAGACGGATTAAAGAGGGCCTGAAAATCTGCTGCTAAGTCTAAAATGGCCTACTGTATAGGTGTCAGAGCGTGTGAAGAGGAAGACTGAAAGCTGGAGCCAATACCTGGGACCTGGGATTTTTTTTGTGTGTTTTTGTTTGTTTTGCCAGTCATTTTCAAAAAGAAAAATAATAGAGGGGCAGATCCTGGAATAGAAGCTGAAGTGCAGTGGCTCACTGCAACTTCTGCCTCCTGGATTCAAGTGATTCTCCTGCCTCAGCCTCCCGAGTAGCTGGGACTACAGGCGTGCACCACCACGCCCAGCTAATTTTTGTATTTTTGGTAGAGACAAGGTTTCACCATATTGGCCAGGATGGTCTCCATCTCTTGACCTCATGATCCGCCTGCCTCGGCCTCCCAAAGTGCTGGGATTACAAGCGCAAGCCACCGTGCCCGGCCAGGAGTAATGATCTTTATATTGCTTGGCCATTCACTCTATTGGCTTAGTTCAAGCAAAAATGTGTTCTGTTAGCCTTGGCCTTGGTTCTCTTTAAGTAGTAAGCAAAATGAGGCATTAAGTTGGAAATTCAGTGATATCCAAATGTTCTAGCCAGGGAATAAAGACAGGAGATAAGGCTCTGACTCTGGGCTAAGGAATATTCTATAAGGCTTTAACTACCTTCTGGAGGTATACACTTCCCTTCCTGGCTGCCAGGTGAGCAGAGCATTGCTTTACCTGGACAACAGTTTCATCTCAGGGGATTCTTTTAGGAATCCCTTGAGTATTCTTTTAGGAATACCACGCTCTGACTGCCTATAGCAGTTTCCTGATTAATCAGCTTAATTCATTCAATAATCCATTAAACAAATATTTACTGAGTAAATACTTTGTGTTCGGCACTTTTCAAAGCATTTGAGATATAGTGAACAAGACACAACCCCTGCCCACATGGAGTGGCATCCTTTTTGGTGTCCTCTTTCATGGTACTGAGTTTGACATTTTTTGTTAACATGCCTTAACATTTTTTGTTAAATGCTGCATTTGTATATCACAGTCTGACTTTCATGACTGTAGGGAAGGCACAGGGTATACCAGCAACAGTTCTGAGATTGAAAGAAGGGAAGGGTGAGCACCAAAAAAAAAAAAAAAAAAAAAAAAAAAACCAAAAAACTCCAAGGACTCTTACACCTTTTCACTAATTCCTGTTAATGTCTGATTTTCTCCTTCTCTGCCTTCCCCTGAAGTTTAGACATAGGCGTACAAAGAGCTTTTCATTTTTGACATTATAATGAGTTGGGTGTATAAAGGCATGACAAGACTTTAAAAAGAACTATATTTTCTTCCTGACATCAGTTGACAGTGGGGAGACAGAGAGAGAGAGAGAGAGAGAGAGAGAGAGAGAGAGAGAGAGAGAGAAAGCTATTGAGGGCTCTAGCACATTAAGTATTCATTCTTGATCAATTTACAGGAATTAGTTATCCAAGACATAGCCTACACATAGCCCTCTCTGATCACTCCTTCCCACTTCTGGCATGCTGGTTATGTGCTAAGCTACTGTTGATTTGACCTGGAACCTTCTGGAAGGGAAAGCTATTTTGATGAACTAAAGGCTCACATGTTCTGGGATTGCTTTGTGATTGTAATGTTTATTGTATATTAAGGCACTGGAAAGCTCTAGGGTGATTAGAATAGAAGATGGAGAGTCCTGAGGAAGTGACATACTCTTGGCTTTGGCACTTTGAGCTCCTAGAACCTTTCTACTCCCCAAGTCACTAGATTGTAATTCTACAAGCATCTTCTTTTTTTTTCTTCCCAGTCTCCTCTCCTCCAATAATTACTAAGAACCTATTATGTATCATCTACCATGGTAGGCACTGGAGATGCAGAGATGAATAAACCGTAGCTGTTTCCATCAAGGAATTTATAGTCTACTGGAGGAAACAAATTCTAAAATCATTCCTGTCTAGAGTGACAAGTGAGCTCTTCTAGAATGTGCAAGCTTTCACAGTACTGCGTGGAAGAAATTCAGAGCTCTGCCTGGGTATAATATTAATTTCATGGTCCGAATTGCCTACAGAATACATAGGAATATGTAAAATGGACATTGCTTAGGTTCAGCAATTGAGGTAATGGAATTCATATTCCTTGTGTACATCCTATTCTGTAAGGAAACGTTGATGCTTCCCACCCTGGATGAGTATGTGTGGTGATTGAACTGTGTCCCCCCAGAAATGTGTTCAAGTCCTAACCCTTGGCACCTATGAATGTGACCTTACTTGGAAATAGAGGTTTAACAGATATAATCAAGTTAAGATGAGGCCATATTGGATTAGAATGGGCCCTAATCCAATGACTGGTATCCTTATAAAAAAAGAGGAATTTGGACACAGACACACACACACAAAGAGGAGAACACCTTGTGAAGATACAGAGCACACAGACACAGGGGAGAACACCAGGTGACAATGAAGGCAGAGATTGGAGTGATGCATCTGCAAGCCAAAAAATGCCAAAGTTTGCCTGCTATCACCAGAAGCTAGGAGGAGGCAAAGAAGGATCCTCCCCTAGGGTCACTGGAGAAAGCATGGCTCTGCAGATACCTTAATTTGGGACTTCTAGACTCTAAAACTGTGAGACAGTAAATTACTGTTGGTTTTAAGTCATCCAGTTTGTAGTTATTTTATTATGGCAGCCCTAGGAAACTAATACAGATTTTGGTACTGGGAAGTGGGGTGCTGCTGTAACAAATACCTAAAAATGTGCAAGTGGCTTTGGAACTGGGTAATGGGTAAAGCCTAGAAGAATTTTGAGACACATGCTAGAAAAAGCCTAGATTGCCTTGAACCAAGTGTTTCTAAAAATATGAACATTAAAGGTGTTTCTGGTGAGGCCTTATGTGAATATGTGGAATGTATTGGAAACTAAAGGAAAGGTAATACTTTTATAAGGTAGCAGAGAACATGACTGATTTTGTCCTACTGTTGGGTGGAAAGTAGACTTTATGAGCAATAAACTTGAATATTTGACTGAGGAGATTTCCAAGCAAAGTATAAGAGGCGCATCTTGGTTTCTCTTTGCTGTTTATAGTAGTATGTGACAGGGAAGTGATGCATTGAGGAAAGAAATTGTGTTAGTCTACTCAGGCTGTCATAAAAAAATACCATAGACTGAATGGCTTAAAAACAGAAATCTATTTTCTCACAGTTTACAGCTGGAAAGTCCAAGATCAAGGTATCAATCAGTTCAGTTTTTGGTGAGGGCTTCCTTTCTGGCTTGTAGAAGGCCACCTTCTCACTGTGTACTCTTGTGGTTTTTCCTCAATGTGTGCATGTAGGGAAAGAGAGAGAGAGAAGAAAGAGAGAGAGAGAGAAAGAGAGAGAGAATATCTATTTCTTTTCCTCTTATTATAAGGCCACCAATCCTATCGGATTAGGTCTCCACCCTATGGCCACTGTTAACCTTTTTGCCTCCTAAATGTCCTATCTCCAAAGTCACATTAGGGGTTAGGGCATCAACATGTTAATTCGGGTGGAGGGCACACAATGGAGTCCATAACAGAACTATCAAGCAAAAAGTCACCAGAACTAGAAGATTTAGAAAATTCTCAGCTTATCCATATTGCAAAACACAAGAAAGTGTGCCCTGCAGAGAACACCAAGGGTGTGTCTGGACAAACTTTTGCTGGAGAGATGAGATGTGGGACACCTGGCTCTGATTAACCATTTCAGCAGAACACTGTCAGATTGGACTGAACTTGGACTGAAGGGGACAGATATGGGATAAAATGAAGGAAGGTTGTCAGACTTTATAGGCATGAAACACACTGATAAAGCGACTCAGCTGTGAACATGTGTTATCCTTCAAGAAAATGGAAGAATGACTTCCAGGAGTAGCTCAGAGGCCAGCAAGGTTGCGGAGAGAGGCTCAGAGGCCAGAGACGCTGCTATTGCCATTATAGGCCCAAAGCATGTGGGCCCAAGGGGCAGGGGCACTGTATCCTCGGTTCCAGAGGGTGGAGTTGTCTCCTGGGTTCCAGAAGGTGGGGCTACCTCCTTGGTTATGCAGGGGATTGTGGGGGGATTGACACTCCAGTGAGCTAAGTGGGTAGGGTCAGAGAACAGAACACCTAGCCACAGAGAATTATTCTCAGGCCTGGAAAACCTGATGGAATTTGCCCTGCTGAGTTGCCAATTTTTTTAGACCTGCAACCATTTTATTCCTTCCATTTTATCCCTTTCAAAATGGGAATATCTGTCCTACGCCTGCCCCAACATTGTATTTTGGAAGCATATAGCTTGCTTTCTTGGTTTCACAGGTCCACAGACGGAGAGGAATATTGCCCAGGATGGACCATACACAGAGTCTCACTCATACCTGATTTAGATTATTTACAAAATGATATTTTGGACTTGAGGTGGAGAACTCCCTATCATTGGAAGTAATACAAACAAACAAATTGAACAACTGCTTGTCAGATGTTGTACAGAAAACTGATTTTTTCAAGTGGGCAAACTAGATGAACTTCAAAATTCCTTTCAACTTGAAAAGCTTATGATTCTGAGATTT
>NC_037689.1:8989399-9044033 GCF_003255815.1 Theropithecus gelada | reverse complement strand
CACTTGAAAAAATCAGTTTTCTGTACAACATCTGACAAGCAGTTGTTCAATTTGTTTGTTTGTATTACTTCCAATGATAGGGAGTTCTCCACCTCAAGAGCCAGCCGATGCCATTCCTGCAGCTTACAGTGAATGTTAGAAAGTTCTTTCTTCAACTAGGCCAAAGTTTCAGAAAAAAATTTCCAAAATTTAGAGCTTTAGGAACATTAGATGGACTCTTTGGTAAGAAACTTAGTTCCCTACCTTTGGAAGAGTTCAAATAAAGGCCACATGACTTACATCTCCAGATACTCTAGAACCTAGTATCTGGAGTCCAGATAACTTTTAAGGTCTATTTCTGTTTCCACAGTCAATGATTCCATGACAATTCATTAGGAAGAGCAAACTTTTTAATCTAGTCTTCCAAGCAGCTCCTTATTTCTAACTTTCTCCTTTTATTCTTTCTTTAAATCCCCCAGCCTCACACCTTTCATCTGTCTGTGACTTTTCTACTTCATTTGCCTCTTTCTTATATTTAGGTTATCCCCCACCCCTAACTCAGTATCCACACTTGTCCTCCCTTTCTATCCTCATTTTGGGGCTTGACACTGTCTCGCCATAATTAATCATAGCCTCTTCTCTGAACTTCTGGCCTTCAGTTTTTCCCTTGTGTAATCCATCCTGTATTTATAAAGTATCCCTCTTATCAATTCTCTTCTCTTTTGAGTCCATCCTTAAGCTTAACTTTGTATACATTGCAAATCTTCCCCACTCTTTATCCAGGCATTGAAAAATCTCCATAGTCAGGCCCCATCTTCCTCTCAAGACATACTTCTTGGACACAATTTCCTAAACTTTTCTGGTGAAATGGATTCTCCCTTTCACTGTATTCCAAAATGGTTCTGCTTTCCTGTTATTCAGCTTTTGCTTATACCAGTTCCATAGCCCAGGACCCCCCACTGCCCCTAATTCCCTGCCACCAATAAAATACAATCTATCTTTCAAGGTCAGTCTTAAATCTCTCCTCTGTTAACTCTAGCCAGAGGACTCCAGCCCATACTTATCTCTTCCTCCTCTGAACTCCCATACCACTTTATTGTCTGTTTCCTTCATCTGGCAATCAATCATGCATTGCCTTGTAACATCTCTGAAAACTGTCATTTATCTTGGGTACTGTCCTTTAACTGTTTCTTTTGTGTATATAGTGTCTCCGTATTACCTACAAAGCTCATTGAGGCTGGGAGCAAGTATTGCATCTTTTTTTTTTTCCTACTCTCTATGAAACAGAATTGGGTAACTAGTATGGGATGGCTTATTAATGTGTACTGACTAGTTTCCAATAGATTATCCAATTACTTTGTCACCACTTTAATAGACCACTAAATCCATGATTAATCTTCCCTTGCCCTATTTGTCAAGCATTGGTGGTGACGGAAGATAGAAGGGACCATTAGAGATAAGGCACATATGGGAGAAAGCATATTTGACTATTTAAGCCTCAAATAAGACAAATTGCTAAGATGCTGGTGCTGAGACGTTTCACTATCAGCTAAAAGTATTCCTTAATAGATTTAGGTCCCTGGAGAAGCTCCACAGAGGTTGTGATTACAACCTGATACAACTCTTCCAAGAGAGTAAACAGGGATTTTTTTTTCCTTTCTAGTTTGTGGTGGGTAATCAATACCTAGGTGTTTAATTCAATGAATTCAGGGATGGTGCACCAATTCTCTAGTAGTCATCAGAATTTCTCTAGCAGTTTTTGCGTTCCTAGAACAATAATTAAAATTCAAAATATCCTATGTGACCTTTTATGCCAAACTGAAAATGCTATAAGATTCATGAGAAACCCTCCAGTTTGAATAGAGGTTAAGTCACAGGAAGGAAAGATATTGGTCCACAGGGATGAAGATAGGAAAGGAGCATGGAATTCACAACTTTTTATGACTGCCTCTAATGTTGTACTGTAGTGGCCTTATTGGTCGGGGCAGGAGGCGAAAAGGGGATGTGCTTCTCCATTAGGAAAGGAAGAAGAAAATAACAAAGAGGTAAAATTCTGAGTGCTAAATCGTATAAAGATCACCAGCAAATGCTAAGCAAAGGATCTCTCAATTTAAGCATATATAATGTGGGACTGGGGGAGGCCTTAATGATATTGGAGAGGCCTCAAGTCAGCCATCTTGTCATGTTCCCCATCATTGCTATAGGGAGCAGAATGTATAGTTATGAGACTAAGTGGTCAAAAGCTTGAGAAGTACTCGGGGAGTAGGGATGGATGGCTCTTCTCTATGGCATTAGTTTTATTTCTAAACCACATTATCCAAACCACTTCACATACTGCTCCATTCAAATTGCCTAGAACAATCATCTACGCATTGCTAGTTATTTAAGACATTAAATATTAGGTTATTTTAAAGTCTGGATTCACCTTCCCCTTTATCTCTAAGACTTTTACAGCAGAATTTTGCTTCAAGATGAACCATGTATCATTCTCTGTCCAAATCCTGGTTCCAAGATTTCCTGCAGATTCATTTATTCATTCAAAAGATATTTATTGTGCCTTTACTATGTGCCAGAGACTGCTCTAAGTAAATAACTGACACAGATCTCTCTCCTCTTGGAACTTACATAAATTCTAACTGTGGTAGATGTATAGAAGGGCAGGCAGAGTGTATCTCCTGAAGTTTGATTGAACCAGTTACTGCCGGGAGCAGTGGCCAGATATTTGGTACTGCCAGGTTAAAAAGAACCCTGCTAAGCTTTGGAGAGGATACTTCTTGCTCTTCCCTCTGCATTACTTTTGTAGTAGACAGAAAACAGAAAGGCAAAGAGTATAGTGGTCAAGGACATAGGCTTTGGAGTCACATAGCCTGCATTGGAATCCTAGTTTCACTACTGAATAGTGATTCCACCTTGGACTGGTTCCTACCTCTTTCTGAGTCTCAGTTGCCTTAGCTGTTACTATTGTCATTCAGCAGACCCAAGTTAAGACTGCTGATTCCTGTTTTCCTAACCCAAGGGCATCTACATTAGCTGCTCACACACATCTTGAGTGACTCATCCATTGGGCATACATTTACATCTACATATTAAGTGGATATATATAAAAGTATCTGCACCACATACTTACATAGGTCTGAGTCCAAGTGAATTACTCCTATTTATGAATAATTCTAAAGAGGTTTTCTGTCTTTAATTCCTAACCAGGTGGTCTCGGCTTCCATCTCATTATTTCCCTGCTGTAAAGGTGGCTTAACTAATGCAATTAATTATTTACCTATTAAGAATTGTGTGGCTTCTCTACTAGTTTCCTTACCTTATAAATTTCTCCCTGTTGGACAGTTTTTATGATGTTAATCCATTCTTCCATGTCTTTCCGGTTGGGTGCAGCCAGAGTGATTTTTCGTTGTGGTGTGATAACCTAAACAAAAAGTCACATTATTAGCTGGTTCTCACTCCATAACTTTGCCTTCAAACAGAGTCTGTGAACTCTCTAAGAAACTACACAGTTGTACCAAGCACAACATAAGGCACTTCTTGAATATAAAACAGACGTTCCCAGAGCCACTGGTAGCTCCTTAGATACCCATCCAAAATAATAATAATGCTAATAGCAATAATTAACATTTTAACGCCACTCACTATGTGCCAGGAACTATTTTAAAGCACTTTATGCATATGATTTCATTCAATCTTCATTACAACCCTGTGAGATGGGCATTGTTATTTTTCCCATTTCATAGCCCAGAAAAGCCAGACAAAAAGAGTTAAATGATTTGCCCAGGGTCACCCAGCAGGTAAAAAACTAAACCAGAATTGAAATTCAGATTCTTTGGCTTCAGAATTCATTCATTTAAATACTAAACCACGTACCATCTGTTACTCAAGTTAGTTTGCCTGAAAACCCTACTTGCTTACTGCTACTCTGTCTACTTGAAGTGGTAAAATTGTATGTGGTTCATTAGGGTGTCCCTGTTTCTGTTTAGTGGGAGAGTGAGATGTCTAAAAATCCAGTTTCTTTCTTTCTTATGGTTAGGAACAACCTGAAGAGAATTTTACGGTTGTCTTTCTTAATCCTGCTTGACACAAGAACCCAGGCAGGAATAATAAGAATGCCACACTGAGAGTCTAGCAGACATAGACCATGAGCAGGACTTGATCTTTTCCCAGAGGGCAGGAGGGATCATGGATAGCTACAGCATCAGTCACTGCTTCCATTGCCCTACTGCCTTTACTATAAGCTCCCGAAGTCTTGAAGCTAGAGCTCACCACACCAACAAGGAATTTGTTTCTTCTTTTGCATGTAGCACAGTGAAATTACGTGGTAGATGGAAATAAGAGCTAGTCGGGATTGTGATAACAGCCACTCCTTTGGTCCAAACCCATTCTTGAGTGGGGCTGATGTTCACTGCTTCTGTGTTTTAATTAGGTTAAGGGGCAGCCTAGCCCTTATGATTTATTTCTTTGTAAAATGGAGACCAAAAACATTAGCCTATAGGCTCATCACCCAAAGGCTCAGCTTTTTGGGATTGGTCAACAGAGCCCTCAGCTTTACCCTGTGTCAAGGTGATGTAATGAGAGAGTAACAAAAGCAAAGTCTTCTTCTTAGACCCAGTCACTCTCCTTTCAAGGGAGGATGGAACATGAACCAACCATGGAAGCAGGATATTGGGTCTGCAGCTCTTTAGTCTGTTCGGTACTATCCCCTACCTGCCTAAACAGGAACTCCAGTCTCCATATTCCACCATTGAGGCTGGGAGAGGACAGTTCTGGAAGGAGGTGGGTAGGAGAATTCCTGGACCACCAAGCTTTCTATTTTTCAGTGAGTTTTCTGGTCTGGATTCACTTGAATGACCAAAGCCATGTGACATTTCAGTCACACCAAGCCCTAGATGCTTCCCTAGAAAATCCTCTGCTTTCTCTGAGGCACTTTCATCAGTAATCTCAACATGGGGTAGATTTCACTTTGAATTAGGGCTCTTATCTACTTCATCAGAGGAGAGGATGTCATGTAACTCAATTATCCTGCCATTTTCTATAACATATTAGCAGTGTCTTGAAAGACTCCCAGTGATACGCTTCTAAATCACCTTCACTGGAAGGACTGATTTTTATAAGTCACATACTCCCTTCCCCTTGAAATCAGCTTAGCTTTATACTGGTAATAAGGAAAAAGACCATCACTTTTTTCTTCCCTATCAATGGGCTGCTAGAAAATGTTTGCATGAATGATAACACTTTGGGATCAAAGGAAACTTTGGAAACCTGAAGTTCAAAGAAGTAAGAAGTGGTTATGGAAAGCTATCTTCCCAGCTAGCCCCTACCCCTGCCCATTCAGTCATTCCCAATCTTACTTACACAAAAACTGTGGCAAAGGTTTCTACAGCTGCTTTCTGCCACAGCGGCTTGAGACAGATCAATCGTTTCAAAGTGTGCAAACTGGAAAGATATAAGAGAGAGAGGGACAAGGAACCGTCTGGTTAATGATGCAAAGAGACATTAAAAGGTATACACACACACACACACACACGCACACACAGACTTGCTGACAGGCATTTGTGGCAGTCATGATTCAATCATTTCTTTGGCTTGAGGGCTAACATTTATTTAGCAACATGATTTTTGTTAATATATCATGCAACAAAAAAAATGAAATCAAAATAAACTTTTTACAGATATTTATGTGGAATTATAGGAAGGCTTGTGTTGGTCAGTTCAGAATTATTTAAACATAAAGGCTTATGCTGGAAAAGATAATGGGATGTGGTTTAACTAGAGTCCTAGAGAAACAGATTGTGATTAACTCCTATTTTATTGGGTGGCAGCCTTTGCAGTGTTGCTAGTCCCATCCAGTTTGAGGTCTGTGTCTCCTTATTAATTGGCCATAGTAGATACCATCTAGCCAGCAGCAGGAAATCAGTATCATGGATACAAGCAAGGCCGGTTTCACCGGTATACAAACTGTGCAGTCACACAGGGCCCCGTGTTCAGAAGGGCCCCACACTTAGTTTAATGCTTTGCTGTTGTCATCTTAAAATTACTTCATAATTTTGTCTTTGTGCATGTGTTTCGTAAGTGAAGTCCAATGGGACAACAGATCATGCATATGAGCAGAGTAGATAGGCGCAATATACATTTTCACCCCATGTCTTGTCACTCCATTTGCATTTGTGATGCCCATGAACATAGAATTCTAATGGACCCATGAAAAGTGGGAGTTTAGCAAGACTCAAAGCAAGTACAAGATAAGTGTGTTACATCTATGACTGAGTAAGCAGTAGGGGAGCTGACAGCCCTGAGAGGTCATACTTTTTGTTGGAACCAGAACTTGCTTCAGACGTAGAAAAAAGACAATGGTTTCTAAGAAATATGAACAACCAAGAAGCCCTATTGTATTCTTCCTTGCTCGTTACACCCCTGGGTTAGCCAACCATTTCTGCTAAAAATGATGACATGGAAGGAAATGGAAAGATAAGGTAATCCATAGTACTTTCAGTTAGAAAAGTGTTGGTGGAATGTGCAAGTATCGAGAAGTAAAATATGAACAGTTGAGCTAGTTTTGTGCAGTTTTTTATACTGCTGAGAACAAAATACATACACTTGTATGAGCTACTAAACACAAATTGTATAATTTTAGTGATTCTTTATATTAATTAAATGCTCTTATGTTTGCATTTAAAACTGGTGTTGTATAGTGTTCAGATGAATAGTGAAATTCATGCTAATTGTTTAAAATTTTATTTTTCTTTACTTAGAATTACATTAGCAAGTAAAAACACCATGACAAGTCTTTGCTTTATATTAATATTTTAGTATAAACATAAAGCGTTATATGTTAGTAGTTTTAATACAACTTCCCCCTGCTTTTTGAGTAAAAGGCACTACATTTTCATTTTGCACTGGATCCCCAAAATTATAGTTGGTTCTGGGTGCAGAAGCTAGCTGGGAAAAATACGAAAGGAAAGGGATACAGAAAAGAGAAAGGAGAGAAAAGTATCCCCATTTGACTCAAAAGGGCAAGTTAAAAAAAGCGTAGAGGGCTTCAACTTCCACCCTAATGTTTGCTGACATATCTTTACTTATTAGTCCATCTTCCCGCACAAACGTTTCCTGGCACCCACCCATTAATCTAGTTGACAATATGCTATACATTACCGCGGGATGGTGTGCAAAGTAGAGCTTCTGTCCTTGAACCAGAAAATATCTAAGCTTCCATCTCTTGAAGGAGTTACAGTTCTTCAGCATAGGTCCTTCCTTCAATATTTTCTGAAAGATAGAAGCATGGTGTTGAGCAATTAGATCAATTCACAAGGTCATATCACTTGTTTTCTCAGATGGAAAGAGCAGATATCTAGAAGGCTCTATCTTGTCACATATCTGAGAAATGGCCTGAAGGCCAGGTGAGAACACAGTGAAGCTTGTTCAATCAGAGGAGACATTGGTTACCCTTGGATTACTCATTCAGGATGATATAGGCTTCACGTTTATCAGGCTACATGGCCCAAAAACCATGAAGAATATCTCTATTTGCAGTAGAGGGCAGGAACATGAACACACAAGAACACCATTCCTAGGAAAGAACGCGTGGTAGAGGAAAAGGCTGTAAAGGCAGATTTTCTGGAAGTCTCCAGATTGTAGCTCTAGACAGGGCTCGCCTGTCAGCTCTTTAAGAGTGTTCCTTTTAGAATATTAAGTTGGATCGTGTTCCTTCCTTGTTCGCAAGCCTCCAATAGCTTCTCAACACTTTTAGAGCCAAATCCAAAGTCTTTACCATGGTTTGTCTTCAGCAGACTCATGATCTCATGAAGGAGCAAGCACATAAAAAGGAACCACAAGAAAACTACCTTCTGATTACTTTCGTTACATCCCATAGTCTAACTACTGATTTTTCAGTTACCTGCTGAACAGACTGATCCTAACCAAGCATAGAGTCTACTTACTATTTTCATCATTGAGGAAGTTCTCACTTAAGTTATAGGATACAAACCAACATGCAAGACTGCCATTTGGGAGAAGTACTCAACCCCGCCAAGCTGGAATCAAACTCATACTTAATGGACAAAGGGCCAGATTGAGTTTAAAATCACCAGATCAAGGCCCTACCATGAATTCTATCTATCATCTAAAGTAGCATTCACCATTGGGTGGCTGGAGAAGTGTTTTGTTTGGCCTACCTAGTGTTTTTCAAAGTTTTAAATTAGTTGGTAATATTTAAAAGGTAGAAGATTTCATATAAAAATTCAGGTTTCCTGTTCCTTAAAAAAAAAAAAAAAATAGAACATCTGGTAACATTGAATTTATATTCTCACATGGCAACAATCTGCAGAAACTGAGTACCAGCTGCCCCCTTCAGATGAGGTGCCTGACTCCAGCAGGAATTTGAGTTTAGGATCCTGATCCAAATAATTATTTGTCATTCCTGTTCTCCCAAATACACACACACATACACATACACACACACACACACACACACGTACTCATACACACACATTTATACACTCTTCAATTTTCTAAACAATTGGATAGTACTAGTGGACAGAGCCTCTGTATCTCAACTGAAAAGTCAGTTCATAAGCAGTCATGATTTACCTGAACCCTCTTCATAGCTTATGGGAGTTTCAAGGTTATCGTAACACCCTTGGGATGCAAAAGAATGGTGCTGAGGAGTCAGAACAAAGAGAACAATAAGATCTTGTGGGAAGGAGGGAGGTTGCAGAAAGAGAGAGTAAGAAATTATATTTAAATTGTTGAAATTGAGTCATCCAAGAGAAAACAACTGCTGTAAGCATTAAGAATATATTGTTCCTTTCCTCTCTCTGGCCAGGTGGCCTAAAGTACAATTCTCAATAATGGCATTTGGTTTTTTGTATCCTAACCCTCTCACCTCTATCCATATACTTCTCCACACTAAGTCTTCGTATTACCTAGGCAGTCCTATTTACTTCTTTCTGCTAAAGACTTAAATTCCAAAATTTAACGACTCCAATTCTGTACAACTGAATCTACACCCATTATCTCTGCCCTTTTCCCAACTTGTTCTGCTCTGTTAAAATTATTAAATGCTTCCTTTACTCTTCTTATTTTGTCATATATAATGTCCCCGTACAAGCTCATTTTACAGTTTTTGGTTGGCTACTTTCTCCTTCCCTCCACTTGCAGTTTAAAGTTTTGCAGTTCTGACTGTCAGATATTTACACTACTACATTCTCTTGGCCTGTTCTGAGAAGCACTTACCCTTAAAAAACCATTTTTCAGGCATTGCAAGTCGTGGGCTAGTAAACTAAAATCTCTCAATTTATAACTTGTGAATATGATAGCCCAAGAGGACTCAGATTTTAGCTTATGCATTTGATAAGCTCTTTAATGATACTACTATGAGCAAGAAGGAGAAATGCTATCTTTGTTCAAGTTCCTATTTTATCTGCCTGTAGATCACATCCCCTTCCTCAGCAAGTCATCCTGCTTGGTTATTCAGAGCCTACTCCCAACAAACCAGTAGCCACCCTCAACTCAGGGGACTCCAATTAAGCTCTACCACTCAGGGGACCCTTATAGACAATAGAGCTATATAGGAATAAGTTTTCTATATCTCTCCATAACTAAATTAATACAAATCTGAAATAGATTCTGATAAGATGTATAAGCCCCAGAGTAACAACTAGAAAAATAACTTTTAAAAATTATTAATACATCATAAAGCAACAATTAAATAACTCTACACGTGGATTAGAATAGCTAAACCCCAATACAGTCATGATACCAAATGCTGGCAAGAATATGGAGCAACAGGAACTCTTCTTCATTGCTAGTAGGAATGCAAAATGGTACAACTAGTTTGGAAGAGTTTGGCGGTTTCTTACAAAATCAAACGTACTTTTACCACGTGATCTAGCAATTGAAATCTTTGCTATGTACCCAAATGCATTAAACAGTTATGTCCACACAAAAACCTGCACATGAATGTTTATAGCAGTTTTATCCATAATTGCCAAAACTTGGAAGCAACCAAGATGTCCTTCAATAGGTGAATGGGTAAACAGACTATGGTACATCCAAACAATGGAATGTTATCCAGTAATAAAAATAAATGTGCTGTAAAGCCACAGAAAGACATGGAGGAACTTTAAATGCATATTGCTAAGTAAAAGAAGTCAATCCAAAAAGGCTACATATTGTATCAATCCAACTACATGACATTCTGGAAAAGGCAAGACTATAGGGACAGTGAAAAAAACTCAGTGGTTGCCAGAAGCTCAAGGGCAGTTGGGAAGAGATGAATAGGTGGAGCACAAGAGATTTTTAGGGCAGTGATACTACTCTGTATGATACTGTCATGGTGGCTACATGTCATTATACATTTGTCAAAACCCACAGAATGCACAACACCCAGAATGAACCCTGATGTAAACAATGGATTTTAGTTAAGAATAAAACATCAATATTGGCTCACCAAGTGTAACAAATGCACTGCACTAATGTAAGATGTTAATAATAATAATAATAATAGTCTCAGGACCTTGTTCAGTTTAGTAGCCCCAAGCAGGTAATAGGGGAAACTGGGAGGCGGTGGGTATATGGGTACATTCTTTACTTTCCACTCAATTTTTCTATATACCTAAAACTGCTAAAAATGGTCTTTTTTTTTTTAATAAGCAAGCAAAAACAGACTGGGAATTCTGAAAAAGAAGAGTAATTAAGAGGGAACTACCTCCTATTTAGGTTTTAAAACCTAGTATAAAGCTATAGTAATAAAAAAATAATTAAAGGGACTAAAATGTTAAAATTATTAAAGGAACATAAACATATACCCATGTGATATGGCAGGGGCATAAGTATGTAGAATATTCATTGAAAAATACAACAAAAGCTCTGTCTATACCCTGGCTGTTTCCGGGAGTGGTTGTTTGAGTTCTTTAAGGGAAAAAGAGATGGCACAAATGAAGTAATCTCTTTTATACCTGATACCTAAGGTCTGAGGGTATGAGAAGGGGAGAGTTTCAATGTATGTCTACCAGTGGAGATGAGGAAGATTTATTTCTGAAGTGGATGATGAGATTGTGGAGCTACTTTCCAATAATAAATTATTATTATTATTATGAACACATTTTAGATTAAGTCTGGAATTACTCTCATAGATACTATGGCTTGTCAACACAAAGTTTATAATCCTTTGGCACCAGAACAGGGTTGGTAGCTTGTGGAAACTGTCCTTCTTTTGCCTATCAAGTTACTTTGTTTCTGTCAAAAGCCAAATCACCATCTGGAAACTGGAAACAGGAGGACACAGTCAACCATGACAAGAACAGAATGTCAAGGCTAGGGAGTAGGTAAGCTCTGTGGTTCTAAAATTGTTTAGTGAGATAAACCTCTTCACCAAGTTAAAAGACCCAAGAGGGCATTGTTGGAAGGAACCAAACGAAGTTGTATTGCTTTGAATAAAATAAAATGAAGTTAAAACCTAGTTTTTGTTAATTAAGTTAGAATGCAAATCTTCTTAGGGGATAGGCAAGGGCTCTCCCTTCAATGCCTCCCTTCGCAGGGTGCACAAGAAGAACTCCTTAAGTTCTAAACAGAGGCTCTATGCCATCAGCTCTGAACTTCTACAAATGCTCAAACCTGGATCTTGGAAAAGATAAAGGGCCTGTAGTCCTTTCCCTTCTGAATTCTGTCCTCCTTCAGGGAAACTTCCCTACTCACCCAATTACTGTTTCTAAATAAACCATTGTTTATTTTGTTAAAATCCCAAAACCAATAGGCAGCCCCAGGAAGCCAGTTTGAGCAGGTAGAAGCTAAAAATCCCTTGTTTGATTGCCCCAAGTCGATAAAATATGCGCATGCAAAACAATCTTTACCTACTTGGGGCTACTAAACTGAACAAGGTCCTGAGGCAAAAATTGGAAGAAGCAAGGTAACAAGCAAATGCATCCTGCCAAGGGAGGCAGTTGAAGGGAGAGACCTTGCCTATCCCCTAAGAAGATCTGCATAGTGCTTCCTGGTCCCTGGCCTCTGGCAGATAATATTATCTCATTGCCTCCTCACCACAACTATGCAGTATCACGTCTGACTTTCAGAAAGTAAATCTGAGGCTTGGTTTCCCTTACTTTGTTCAAGTACCCATAATTACAAAATGCTAGTGGATTCTGTGCTTCCTCTACCCATGATGAGAAAACTGGGAGGGCCTGGTTAATTAGTATGTACACAACAGGGTGAACACAGACCCCACCCCATCCCACTGCCAAACTTTATCCTGAATGACAAGATCATAGATTGCTAAGAATTAAAAAGCATTCTAGGCCGGGCGCGGTGGCTCACGCCTGTAATCCCAGCACTTTGGGAGGCCGAGGCGGGCAGATCACGAGGTCAGGAGATCGAGACCATCCTGGCTAACACAGTGAAACCCTGTCTCTACTAAAAATAAAAAATGGAAAAAAATTAGCCGGGCGTGATGGCGGGCGCCTGTAGTCCCAGCTACTCAGGAGGCTGAGGCAGGAGAATGGTGTAAACCCGGGAGGCGGAGCTTGCAGTGAGCCAAGATCACGCCACAGCACTCCAGCCTGGGCGACAGAGCAAGACTCCGTCCCTCCTCTCAAAAAAAAAAAGTATTCTATGAACAGCTCTGACTATTCCATAATAGAACTCTTAATGAGCTTCCCTCAAAGTGGCAAATGGTATTCCTTGTTTTTCTAAACACCTAACATTCGTTGGCGGGCGAGAAGGGAGTTCTCCAGTTTTTTTAAAGTGATACTCCACGATTGACTGGAAGAGTAATTAGAATTCACATATCGACAACACTTTGTAATTGATAAAGTGCTTTTGCTTCTCATCAGCCCTCTGAAGCAGGTAGTGAAAGGCGTTTTCTAACGCAATTCTGTCCTATGAAAGGCACCCTGAAATTGGTATCTTCAAGTGGCTTGCCCGAGGAAATAGTTGAAAGTTTTCCTCTCAAAAAAGATTGCCCATGTTTGTTTTGCAGTTTTGAGACTTTGCAACATCTTGGAGTTAAAATATTTGTCAGAAGAACATCTCTGATGTTATTACAAAAGGCAATGATGAATGGGACTCCATATGGGAAGTTTTGCTTTGGTGGCCACATTTATAAGCACACAGCTATTTCATAAGAAGGGACACACATGTAGTCCTCTTGGTCCAAGCTGCCACATTTCTGTGGCAATATCTGTGATGCTGCAGATAGAAATAATTTAGGAAGGGCTGTAGAATCCTTGTACATATTAAAATGTCATGTTACCACTTGATGCTTCTTAAACCACAGCACACTGCAGGCAGGCTTCCTAATCCTTCCTGCCAGCTCTATTAGACATTAAAACCCAAATAACATTATGGTTTCTACTATTAAACCCTCAAGGCTGATTGTTTTGTGGTGAGAGTGAGTATGGTGCTAATTAGTCTATTGTCCTGAATTCAATCACCACAGAGATCAATTGGCTTCATTCAAATTCAAGAATGTAGGACTCCAAGGCATACGTAATTCAGGTCCTGTGTACAGTGTTCACACAAAATGGTCTTTGTCAAAACCATGGCAGCCCCTGCAGAGAAGGCTAAAGCTTTGGAAAACTCTGCTTCAGTTTCATTTTGAATCCTCTTTGATAAGCCAATACCCAAATCCATTGCTCCCAGAAACTCCCACACCCTGGCACAGGTAGTATCTCTCTCTGGTGCTCTCTACAACTCAGCATGTGTAAATTAATAAATTAATGAGGATAAACATTTCCCTCACTCCATATTTATAAAATATCTTCTATAATATATCTCAACAGAGTTTGTAAAGCAGCCCAATTTCCTGTATATAATTAACACCCGCCTGCTGCTTAATTGGGAAAGGGCAAGTACAGCTGCTGCTGTGACCTTTTCCTATGCTTCTCCCAAGTCCCTAAAGCTTCTACTATCTGCTACATCTGTTTTTCTGTCGCTTGGTGGATTTTTTTTAAGAGACAGGGTCTTGTTCTGTCACCCAGGCGGAAGTGCAGTGGCGCAATCATGACTCACTGTAACCTCAAACTCCTGGCTCAAGTAATCCCCTTGCTTCAGCCTCCTGAGTAGTCAAGACTACAGGTGCCCACCGCCATGTCTGACTAATTTTTTCATCTTTTGGTAAAGACAGTCTCGCTATGTTGCCCAGGCTGGTCTTGAACTCCTGGGCTCAAGCAATCCTCCCACCTCTGTAATCCCATTACAGAAATGAGCCACCATGTCCAGCCTGCTTGGTTCGTTTTTGATGCATAAGGCTTTGGAGAATTCTTTACCTTTTCCTAGCAGAAGGGTCCCCTGTTATACAGCCAAGTTGAATTCCACCCCCACCCACTCAAAAAGTAGACAAGCATCATGATACGCACCACTACCTGTTATTAGTTGGCTGCTCTTCTGTTTTAATTTCTCTTGTTGCTGTTGTGTAGGAGGCTGGATCAAGTTAGGGGATGAGTAGGCTACACTCCCCAAGTGAGAACTGAACTATTCTGGGCACAACTGAGAAGGCCAGCTTTCTGTCTATGACTCCTTCAGTCCAAAGACCTGGAACATCTATTCTCTTTGCTTGGGTTAGAGTGCTGGGAAGAAAGCCGTTTCCTAACACTGGCTTGCCAAAGTTGATTCAAAGCAACAGTGTTTGATTTGGTTAAAATGCAACTCCGGGTGCTTTAGGCTTTAAGAAAGGTCAGATCCACTGCTCCACTGAAAGCTTTACACTCCCCAGGGTCCTGTTGACATGGCAGGAGTCAGACAGACTGGCTCCAACACTTACTAGCTGTGTGACCTTGGGCAAATCACTTAACCTCTCTGAGCCTCAATTTCCTTGTCTGTTAGATGAAGATACCTTACAGGGCATGTGCCTGCCACTCTGTGAGTCCCTTGTCCCTTGTGGATTGTGGAGGCAAGGGCTGCTGCCATTGCTCCACTCATGCCACTACTGGAATCTTCCCTCCTGGCTAAGGGCTGCAGCAGCAGGATGAGGAATAGGACGACCGACTGTCCTGGTTTTCCCAGGAGTTTCAGCACTACAATCAGGAGGTTTTTGGGCAAACTGGGACCTCGTGGTCACCCTAACACTGAAAAGCCAGATCTTTCTACCACACAGGTCTGCAAGGACTATATCTGCAAATCTCCTCCCACTGCTTCCCGTGCTAAGGAAGAGCTATAGATGAACATCTATGTCCCTGCTCTCTATCAGTGAAATAAAAGAAAGTTGAGCTGCTATACATATTTATTTTTATGAATAGGCAAAAACTTTAACCAGTTCCTTGCATATCACTATAAAGGTATTTTACACACGTGAACAAACATATATACACATATATTCTTTTTTCTTCCTGTAAATAATAGTATTCTATGTGCAATGTTTTGTTTCTTGCTTTCTGCACTTAATATACAATGAACCCTTTTAGATATTGATACATATTAAGTGGTTTCCTTTCTTTCTACAATTGCATAGCATTTTACTAAATGAATGTAATGTGATTTATTTAAACAGTTCCCTATTGAAAGACAGTGCTTTCAAATCTTATTTTATTACAAATGACACTGCAGAAACTCTGTATATACATGTCATTTTGCACTGGTCTGAGTACATTGATAAAATAAATATCAAGGGTTGATGACTTTAAAACTGGTCCACTGGGACCATAAAGCCTAAACACCGATAAGTTTTGGGGGAGCCAAAAACATAGAAACAGGAAACCCAGTGAAAGGAACAATATAAATGGAAGTTTAGCCTTTAAGCCTGTGTCTTCTCAAATCTCTCTGCCCCTTCCCCCTTCTTCTTTTCTATTACTGGAATTCCTAGGGAGGGTAAGGATCACTAATTGTTTGGGGTATGGGGAGGAGGTGAGCAATCTGAGCCCAGGCTGACAAAGTTCTGAAAGCAATAACCTGGCTCTTGGTAATTGACCTGGGACTAGCTGCATCCAGGAAGGAGGAAGAGCTTTGCTGAGCCCTCCCAGAACTGCTTATAGGTTTGCATGCTGGCTTTGCTGCCTACTAGCTGTGCAGCCTTGAACAAGCTATTTCACTGCGAAGAGGGGCCACCGTTAAGTTGGTAGGATGGAGATACAAGCTCTGATCTATGTTAGTTCAAAATCTGTGCTCATGCCACAAAACTGGCCTTTTAACTTTCTGAGCCAATCTTGACCTTAGTAACGAGTAATCTTAGATCTCCCCGCCCTGTTAGAGATTATGAAAATAATGCTCCAAGAGGGGCTGTGCTTACTCAAGTCAAAGAGCAAATTAGTGGTAGAGCATTGGGCCTCAGGCCACCATATTTCAGTTGTGTTGGGACTCCTCACCGACCTCCCTAAGGTGAGTGAAGGTGCCCTGTAACTGCAGCCGTTGAGTTTTCTCTGTATTGGGAATGCCTTCTGGAATATGTGCACAGTTACAGGGCTAGGGGAATGGCATGGAATGGCATGTGAGGAAACCAGCAGGAAGATGGCTTGACTCTAAGAGTAGGATCAAAAGGAAGGGCTGGGTAAGAGCTTTAGGAGTTTGAGGAGAAAAGTGGCTTATGATAAACCTTCCTGCAGAGGGTTGCCTTTGCTCCACAAATCCAGGGAAGACTCAAGATTCTGAGTAGGGGAAAGAGGATTGTTTCTGACCACTGGGGAGCCAAAAACCTAGAAACAGGAAATCTAGTGAAAGGAATAGTATAAGTGGAAGCTTCGTGGGAGACCCCTATGGCTACAGCAGTAGTTGCTGCTTGCCTAGAAAAGAAGGTTTTTGGTCACATGAATTTACCCCCAAAAGATACCAGGGTATCTTGGACCCTAGTCCTCAACCTAAGCAAGATCACAGAGGTCAGGACATCAATTAGCTTATCTGGTGCCACCATCTTATAAAAAGTGACAGTGCAATGCCTGCTTCCAATTGCCTTCTTTTCCATTCTTTTACCTGACCATAAGCTACCAGAGACTATGGTTCTTCTAACATTCCATGGATGTTTATTCTCTCAGGGACACTTCCCTCACTGCTTCTAACTAACCCTGGGCTCCCAACACCAAGCAACATGCCCTGTTGATCCTAACCATCTGCTATGAGAGCAGTGGCTCCTGTTGTGACTCTGGTGATGGCCCTCATTAGAATCAGCAGGAATAGCAATTTCTTCTCTAAGTTTCTCTTCAACCCTCCTTCTCCAAAGGAAGAGAGCTGCTTCTGGCTGACAAATGCCTGCTATTTGCCCTTGCTTTACATGCATTATCTTATTTAATGCCCACAGCAACAGTCCTGTGAGGGAAGTGAAGAAGTTGGGGCTTAGAGAGGTTAAGTGTCTAGTTCTAAGTCACAATGAATAGCAGAACTGGGGTTCGAACCCCGATCTCTTTTACTTTACTGTCTCTCCCCACCCTACTCCCATATCAAATAACTACATGATGACAGTTATCATGATCTGACTTGGGTGTCAGATCTAACTTGGGGATCACTTCAGTTCACTTCTTTTTTCCCCCAGGGGCCACTATTTCACCCAGCAGGAAAAGCCATGGACCAGTGATATCTGCAGATTTCCCACTAGTTTAGCTGAATTTCTTGAAGGGGACTATGTACTGCAAACGATTTCACAATAGGGAGGAAAAAAAAAACACAGTCCTTTAGAGAGGTACCTGAAATGTCATAATCCCAAATTTTGCATATATACAACTTTGTAACAATATGCTGGACCATGCTTGGGAGCTTCTAAATCTGGAGACTTCAGCCCCCAGAGGTATTTAAAAGTGCTTGCAACCTAAGGCCAAAAAGGAAGCTTGTAAATATGCAAATAGAGACATGCCTCACTTAAAGACAGAGATATGTTCTGAGAAATGCGTCATTAGGCCATTTCATCACTGTGCAAACATCAGAGTATGCTTACGCAAGCCTAGATGGTATAGCCTACTACACAACTAGGCTATATGGCGTAGACTATTGCTCCTGGGCTACAAACCTGTACAGCATGTTACTGTACTGTAGGCAATTGTAACACAATGGTATTTGTGTATGTAAACATAGAAAAGGTACAGTTAATATACAATATTATAATATTATGGGACCACCATAGTATATGAGGTCCATCATTGACTGAGACATTGTTATGCAGTGCATAACAATTGTTATGTTAGACATTGTTATGCATGCCTGTATGTAGCTTATTTGGTTACAACTCACTCAGAACAGCAAAGCAGAGAAACTCAATTTTGGTGATTTCTGTGCTCTGGTTTTTAAAAGTACCCATCTCTTTCCTATCATAGCTTTAAATGCCTCTTAGAAGCGGGGATGGTGAGCCCACATCACCTAATCACATGTACTTGGGAAGTACATGTTTACTCCTGAGCTGGAGAGATTGTTTTATTACCAAACTGGACCCATGTAGACAGCTATCTGACGGCCTGAATAATACTTACGAATACATTCACTAAAAAGTTCTCTGGGGAATAAGTGGTTTGATTATAAAGAGGGGATGTGTGGGTTTGGTTTTTACTTTTTCTCAGTTTTATGAAGTGGCATTACCAAGAATCATGAGGAAGGTAGACAGAAATTGATGCTAGACCAGTTGGTTCTGCTTGCTTCTTGCAGCAGTGGTAGTCTAGGCAAGATGAAATTCATTAATTCATTAGGAGTTGTGTATGAGTGGTGGGAAAAGAAGGTGTGTGTGTGTGTGTGAGAGAGAGAGAGAGAGAGACTGAGAGAGAGAGAGAGAGAGAGAATGCCTCTGTCCCACCAGTGGTAGGTGAGAGCAGGAGCAAAGTGTCAGGTAAGGGCACCTCAGGGGTTGGATTGGCTTGGGGGTAGAATGGGTGATGACAGAATAATGGGAGCCCTCACTCAATTCCTAAAGCTGTGGATAGCCTTGCTGCCTCTGAGCAGAGGATTGTCGCTGGCTGAACATAATTGCCTCACATGGAGTCAGGAGATATGGTAGTTTGACAGCCTATCACACTTGGAGGGCAGAGAGAGGGAAGAGAAGTGACTGCATGAGACACTACTCTGTCAAAGAAGAGACTATGTTGTGGGCCTTGGATCCAGAGAATTACTGGCCAGGTGACAAAGCTGAAAAGTTGTGCCAATGTGAATGTATTCTTGGTAACAGGAGGCTATCAGGGACAAGCCTCCTAGAGTAATAATAGTGAAATGAAGTGCTAACAGTTGGTGAGTCCTTACTATGTGGGAAAGACTATGCTAATCATGTTACATTGGTTATCTCATTTGATTTTAGCAACTCTGAAAGGTAGATGCCATGCTAATCTGAGTCTTGGAGAGATGAAGTAGTTTCCCTAATGAGTTAATAAATGGCAGAGCTAAAATCTCTCTTGAGGTTTCACAAGGACATGAATAACTAGTTATCCCTTCAGTGGAAGGAAAACAGGAAGGTTTAAACCACTGGTCCTATTGGAAATTATATCCTATTCTAAGTCAATCGACAGAAGAAGGCAGATTTGGCAGGAGTTTGGTGGTGTGAATCACAGCTTGTTGGTTCAGTTTCGTTTTTGTTTTCAATTTTAAATGCTAAAGTAATTAAAGTAATAATTGTTTAATTTACACAGCACTTTGTAGGTTATAAAGATATTGAAGATTCTCACTTGACTCTGAACATATCCCTGAGGGGTAGGCCAGGTAGGTAATGCTATTGGCCTTTCTTTTTCAGGTAATAATACTGTGACTCAAAAAAGCACAGTGACTTGCCCAAGGTCAGTGACTTGCCCAAGTAGTAAACTTGTTCTGGCCTTCTGACTTCCAGTACAAGGCTCTTTTCACTGTTGTCTCCACACTTTATATGTTCTGTGTTATTTGATATCATTTTGATTAGTAGTCCATATTTCAAAGCCTAGTTTTACCTTTCCTGTTATCCTGCAATAAAACTCTCTGCCATCATCACTGGTAAAGAGTTATGACAAAATCAAGTGTGCCAGTGGCAGGCGTTCTCTTGGTTAACGAAAGTAATACCACGCTGGACCCAAAGGGAAATTCTCCTCTGACCTGGATAGTTCCTGGTAATAAAAAAATCAACTTGGCCATACAACTACTACACAAAAGCATCACACAAGGATCTTACTGAGAAAGACTGAGAGTGCGGCTCTCAGTATTGCCTTCCCTCCCAGGGGGCAACTTCCCACAGCTTGTTCAGATGTTTTACCCTAGAACCTACTGCTACCTTTTTCACAGTGTTTCACCTCCATTTATTTCCCTGTTGAAACACCATCCAGATCTGCATCATTTTCCAACTTCTTCCTGCAGGCAAAAACAGCATCCAGATCTGCATCCTTTTCTAACTTCTCCCTGCAGGCAAACACCTGGTAAAATTACCACCCCCCCTCCACTCCTCTCTAGCCAGGCTCTGTTTAAAGGATTAAGGTTGCTCAAATCCTAAATGGCCACTAACTACAGTAATCAAATTCTAACACCTACCAGCCAGGGCTTAGAGCAAGGCTGACTGTTACCATCTGGATTTTGTGCTGCTCAATTCTTGATAACGTATCCAGAAGGGCTGACCATAAACGTACAAATGCAATTAGAGAGAAAGAGAGAGGGGTGGGAGGGAAGGAAGAGATCAGTGGTATTATAACTCAATCTGATAGGCCTGGAAAGGGAGGAGGAAGAGGAGTAGATAATAAATAAGAATAGGATGAGCATGTGGCATTGGAGGGCTAGGGGTGGCAGCAAACACTCGTAGACTTGTAGGTGACAAGGGATGCTTATTTTCCCACAATGACACATGAGATTCCCACTGGTCCTGGAAAGATCTCTGAGCCACCATTTCATCAACTCTGAGATTGTGCCCTAATCCATATGTGCTGCTCCCTGTTTAAAATTTCTGGGAAGAGGCAGTAGTGGCTACTGGGAAGAGAAGGGTTATCAGCTGCAATCTGGGGGACAGCCAGTCTTGAATCGCGCACACACACACAAAAAAACCAAAACAGTGGGCAAAATTGTCTTGTGGGGGAGGGGACTGTCTTTTAATTGGAAACAGGGCCTAAACAACAAAGCTTAATAAAGGGAAGGAGCAAGGGAGATGGCAGGGGAGAGTCCAGTTTGAAACAAACTCACTAACAGCAATGTTCACACCCAAAATTGAAACACAAATACCATGACACAGCTATCCTTCTCTTGCCCCTTCCACCCCTCCATGCATATAATTAAAAAGTAATGTTCTAATTAGACTGGCATCTGATATCTACACCTTTTCTGAAATATTGTGCTAGGCACTTTGTATACATTAGTGCTAATAGTCACAACAATATGCAAGGTAATTATTGTCCTCATATTACAGATAAGACACTGAAGCTTAGAATATTCAATAGACTTCTCCAAGACCACACACAGCTACAAAGAGGGATGACTTTGAACTCAAGTCTGTCTGATTCCAAAGCCTAGACACATTTCTACTCATTATATCACATACACTGCCTCTCTTTCCTGGAAAGTGGGGGTGGTTTGAGGTGAGAGAGGGTGAATAGTTTGCAAAACCACGAGACACCTGAATAATACCACTTCACAGAAACATCTGCACACAGGTACAATATGGGCACCAACATGGCACCTGGGAAAGACAGTGGACTTAATGTATTCTGAACTCCATGGAGTTTAGCCACCAGCAGTAACCAGATGTGTGAGCAAATCTTATCACTTCTCCAAGCTGCCATCTCCTTGCTAGGAACTATGGTTAAAGATATGAAAATTTGGCACTTGATTCATCAAGGGAAGCCAAGGCATAACAGAAAAAACAAGCTATTAATATCGCTTAGGTCTGTTGCCATAACGTAGCCTCCTACCTAATTTAACACTGCAGGGATAGACCCTGGGCCCGGGAATAGAGATTATTTCAAAACTGAGCAGGCCAGGAAGGCAAACCTCAGCATAAAACTCTCTTGGTAAATCACAAATATGTGTCATAGCCAAGTTATATCTGTCAGGCACAGTGCCCAAAGTGCCACAACTTACCCATAATTAGCACTTGATGAATATTTATAAAGTGAAATTGAATGGGGGAAAACATACCTGGAGAGGACAATGAAAAAGGTGTTCTCAAATGTTCCCGGATTCATTTTTCTATCAACTGGCTTCTAAAAGTCAGTCACTATTGGAAGAAATACACTGAAGATTCTTATATTAATATATCCAAGCACATATATTTATGCAAAACCAATATAGTACAGCAAAAAGGAGTATAGATTTGGACTCAGATAAACCTGAATTTGAAACACAGCTTCATCACTTATTAGGTGTGTGTCTTTGGGCAAGTCATTTAACTTAAAAACCTTAGCAATTTTATCTGTAAAAATACACATAATGACATTCAACTCTCAGTAGGGATCAAGATAATGCATTAAAGTGCCTAGTGTAAGGTAGAAATGCAATACATATTTCTTCTTTCTGTGAACATGGTGGCTATATTTTTGACCCTTAAATTAGAACACAAGTCTTGTCAAGTATGAGTGTATATGTGGTTGCAACAGGGTAGTGGGGGCTTGATTTGCCCCAAATTTGGAAGCATAATTTACATAAAAATCGTCCAAGCCCAGAAGGACTTTACTACCAGAGGTTAGGGTGCTTTTGATTTGTGTGGATTAGTCCAGGCAAGCACAGACTCTTTCCTTCCCATGAGTAACAGAGCAAAGATCACTGGGAAAAAGAAACAAAGACAATAAATAGAAAATCAAATTTATGTCTGTGCAAGAATTTGTACTTACTGTCCCTATAAAGACACTCATAGTACTAGGACTCATGAGGTCGCCAGAGAAAAAAACAGAACCTATTACATCAGAAGGGCTTCTGATGATAGGTATGAAGACAAGGTACGTTGAAAGAAATGCTCTATTGAAGCCTGGAAGAGAAACCAGTGTTAGAATAAGAGGGGATAAGAACAATTAGTATTAGTGAACCCAAGTGTTTGTATCTCTTTAAATTTAGCACATAGACATTTTGAATCTAATGCTCTCTAATGTTTATTATTAAAACGTTGAGCCAATTTTTGAAAGCCCCAAAAAAGGGCTAAGTTGAAAATATCCTCTTCTGTTGTATGCCATCAGCCACGGTTATGGGAAACGTAGTTTCAAGAGCTGCTATAATCTGCCATAACTGAGGCATCACCATTTACCTGGTGTCAATGTATTCTAGTCATCGTATATCGTAATTCCGGGCCAATAACCTAGGAGGAAAGCAATAGCTTTTAGAGTCTAACCTTGCAAGCCCCAAATTAGTTACATGACATAAAAGTATATATCACAAGGCCATTTTTCCACAAAACCAACAATGACGAGCAGGGTTTTATCATACCAATGAGTAACATCTATGACTTTACTGGACAGGACCTGGAAGTCCACAATTATATACTACGTAACGGCTTCTGCCATGCACTTAGCCTAAAATAAAAATCCAACCCTTTCTTATTATACTTTGTCATTCATGTGCTTTGGGCTCTCAAGGAAAGTCTAAATGTAGAGTTATAAAATGAAAAATGGCAAATGCATCTTCCTATTTACTGCATGCCTTTGGGAAGCTAAGAGAATTGGAGTAGGTGTCACAGTAAAAAATCCATCTCCTTGCTCGTGGCTATATGGGATGACTACATAGTTGAGCTATCCCCTCCAAATGGCTGTTCTTACCTTTCTTAGAAGTTCCTCCTCTTCCTTTTATCTTTTATGCAGAGGCAGGAAATGCTAATTCTACTTAGCTCTCAATTCTGTCAGGAGCAGTTGAAGATTTGCTATACCAACATGAGGCCAGTGGAAAACCAAGATAACTTTTAATGTGGGGAAGTGAGTATAGAGTAGGTGGACATAGCTTATGCTAATAAACTCTCTCTGGTTATTATAGAGTAATTAGCTATAAGGGAACTCCCCATTTGCCTTCAATCCTCATGGCTTCCTGGTGAGCAGAACTTCCACTGTAGTGTTCCCAACTTGATGAGCTTTTTGACTTCTCCATGTCTTTCTCACCTGGAGACACGGTGAAACCCTTTTCCAGGCTCATGATTCACTGAACTATTTTTACCTAGGAGTAGCAAGTTGCATAATGAGAAATAACAGGGAAACATGAACTGAAAACCTCATAAACTTTAAGTAAATATGAAAGGGAACAGTCTCTCTGACCTCAAAATGTATAAAGTGTATACACATACTATCTCCTCATTCAAGGACTCAGATGTGCCTTGGAACCCCTGTGGTCAATCGTGGTTACTAATTGATTCCCACATATGAATGTTCTCCAAATAGCATGTTTGGAGGTAAGAGGACATTCTAACTGATGGCCTGAAACTAAGGTGGGTACACAAATATTTGGATGAGAGAAGATAGTTCTGGAGTGAGCGAATAGTAGAATCAAAGAGAGAAGTGGTAAAGGAAAAGCTGTCAGTGAAGGATTTCAGGAAGGCAAAATTCCATGTATAAAACCTTTTACTGTATGGAAAAAAAGCATCAAGAACACGTTTTCCACGATGCTTAAAATGTTTTCTACATTCTGCCTGATTTGTCCTTTCAACATCCCACAAAGGTAATGAGAAAGTAGGTTATCATTTTCATAACTCATTGCCTCAGTAGATACACTTACAGAGTGCTTTCTCTTCCCCAAGTTTAAAGTGCAGTAAAATGTCATATTTTCTTAATAGTATCTATTTCTAAGAATGTCAAAGTGTGTTACAGACCATATTCATTTTGTGTTATTGCCATTTAGACAGTTTTTAACAGAATGTGTGTATAGCTATATATTAGCGTAAGTATAAACCTTTTAATACATTGATATAAATAAATAAAAATGATGTCATCTTATGTCATTTTCCTGGGCCAAAATGCTTTCAGGGTCTCATTGACACACTTCAACAATGGATCTTGAGAAATTTCGTAGATAACATTCCTTGTTCTCTCGTTGAGTTCTGTGCTCTAATGCAACCTACAGCCCCAAAAGAGGCTTCTTGAATCAGAATGCTCAATTAATTTCCTCAAGGTAAATCTCACAAGGCCATTTCTTCACATAACAAACAACCTAGAGCAAGTAAGAGCTAAAAAATATGTGAAATGCACATTTTCAAGTCTCATAACAGGCAATCTGCTTAAGTTGGGTACTTTGCTTGAGTCTAAGATATAATGCCATCTATTTTCTGAATAGAATATGAAGTCACTCAGGTTTATGTAACTATATTTAAATGAAAGCATAAAACACATTTCAAAAGCCAAATATAAATGTGTTTTGATTAGTCATGCCACAACTGAGAACTGATGATTACAAAATTCTAAACAAACAAACCTATTAAACTTCTTGATTACAGTTTAACAATGGGGCTGTAAAACCCTGGGCTCAGCTGTGTCAAGGTACCCCCTTGACAAATAAGGAGAAGAAACAACACTATTTCAGGACATGGTCACCAGAAACAAAATGTGTGAAGCTGCTCTTTTTGACCTCTCTCTGTCTCAGGATGATGAGACAGATTACGGGAAGTAGATCTGTGTGGGTTGTGGCCTCAACTGTAAGTGGGACCTTGCAGGGGATTCATGTATGTATTACGTTTCCATTGTTGAGTAACAAATTACCAAAAACTTAGTGGCTTAAAAAGTAAACCATTTATTATCTCACAGTTTCTGTAGGTTAGAGGTCCAGGCACAGCTTAGATGAGTCCTCTGCTTCAGTGTGTCACCAGTCTGAGATCTAGCTATCTTCCAGGACTCTGTTCTCATCAGAAGCTTGGCTGTGGAAAGGTATGCTCCCAATCTCCCTTAGGTTGTTGGCAGAATTCAATTCCTTATGGTTACAAGATTGAGGTCTCAGTTTTTTGCTGCAGGCCATGCTTAGCTCCTACAGGCCACCCACAGTTCCTTGCTACATGAGCTTCTCCAACATGGCCACTTATTTCACGGCTGCTTCTTTCTACAAAGCCAGTGAAAGAGAGTCTGACTAGCTCATCTGCTAGCAACACAGAGTTTATATAGATATATATAGTAACATTATCACAGGAGTAACATCTCATAACTTTTGTCATATTCTGTTGGTGAGAAACAAGTCACAGAAATTTACAGATCCTGCCTACATTCTAGGGGAGGGTACTATACAAAAGGGTGAACACCAGGAGGCAGGGATCATTTGAGGTCACTTCAGGGTTTGTTTGCCACAACACACCAAAAATTCTACCCTAGGAAACTTCAAGTCCAGTGGCATAAGTCCTCCCATTTCCACTGTGACATCCCTATGCCAGAGAACTAACATCTTTTACATCAGATGCTGTACTTTTAAATATATTGCACTATATAGTTAAGCACAAAATGACACAGACAGAACCAAAATGTCCTACATATAAAGCAAAAATATTTAGCATCCAAAAGATGTTATCACTGGGGTTTTAAAAAAACACTATTTAAAAAAAATAATTATAGACTCACAGGAAAGAAATGTGCAATGAAATGCAGAGGGTGGTCCTGTGCACTCTTCACCTAGCTCCCCCAATGTTAGCATCCTATATAACTATAGTATGACAGCAAAAGCAAGAGAATGACATTGGTACAATCCATAGAGCTTATTTAGATTTCACCAGTTATATGTGCACTCACTTTGTGTGTGTGTGTGTGTATGTGTGTGTATGTGTGTGTGGGGGTGGGTGGATGTGTGTAGCTCCATGCAATTTTGTCACATGTGTAGCCTTGGGTAACCATCACCACAATCAAAATACTGAACTGTACCATCAACACAAAACTCTCTCCTGCTACCCTTCTATAGCCACACCTACTCCTTCTGGCCCCTCCCATCCCTAATCCCTGGCAACCACAAATCTGTTCTCCTTTTCTGTAATTTGTCAATTCACAATGGTTACATAAATGAAATCATTCAGTCTGTATCCCTTTGAGATTGGCTTTTTACACTCAGTATATTTCCTTTGGGTTCATCAAAGTTGTGTTGCTGAGTAGTATTCCATGATAAGAATGTGCCATGCTTTGTATAGCCTATGGGTAGTTTCCAGTATTTGGCTATTATAAATAAAGCTGCTATGAATATTTGTGTGTACATTTCTGCAAGAAAATAAGTTCTCATTTCTCTGGAATATATGCCCAAGAATGTAATTTCTGGGTCATATGGTACATCCATGTTTAATGTTAAAAAAACTGCCAAACTATTTTTCAAAGTGACTGTATCATTTTACATTTCCACCAGCAATTTATTTTTTAACTTTTATTTTAGGTTCAGGGGTACATGTGCAGGTTTGTTATATAAGTAAGCTCATTTCACAGGGGTTTGTTGTACAGACTATTTCGTCACCCAGGTATTAAGCCTAGTACTCAATAGTTACTTTTTTTCTGATCCTCTCCCTCATCTCACCCTCCATCCTCAAGTAGGCCCCAGTGTCTGTTGTTCCCCTCTTTGTGTCCATGAGTTCGCATCATTTAGCTCCCACTTATAAGTGAGAACATGCAGTGTTTGGTTTTCTGTTCCTGCATTAGTTTGTTAAGGATAATGGCCTCCAGCTCCATCCATGTTCCTGCAAAAAACAATGATCTCATTCTTTTTATGGCTGCATAGTATTCCATGGTGTGCATGTGCTACATTTTCTTTACCAATTTGTCATTGATGGGTATTTAGGTTGATTCTATGTCTTTGCTATTGTGAATAGTGCTGCAATGAACTTTTGCATGCATGTGTCTTTATGGTAGAATGATTTATATTCCTTTGGGTATATACCCAGTAATGGGATTGCTGGGTCAAATGGTAGTTCTGTTTTTACCTCTTTGAGGAATTGCCACACTGCTTCCCACAACAGTTGAACTAATGACACTCCCACCAACAATGTATAAGTGTTCCCTTTTCTCCACAACCTCACCAACATCTGTAATTTTTTTACTTTTTAATAGCCATTCTGACTGATGTGAGATGGTACCTCATTGTGGTTTTGATTTACATTACTCCAATTATTAGTAATGTTAAGCATTTTTTCATATGCTTGTTGGTTGCGTATATGTCTTCTTTTGAAAAGTGTCTGTTCGTATCCTTTGCCCACCTTTTTTTTTTTGTAAATCTGTTTAAATTCCTTGTAGATGCTGGATATTAGACCTTTGTCAGATGCATAGTTTGCAAATATTTTTCCCATTCTGTAGGTTGTCTGTTTACTCTGTTGATAGTTTCCTTTGTTGTGCAGAAGCTCTTAGGTTTAATTAGATCCCATTTGTCAAATGTTGCTTTTGTTGCAATTGTGTTTGGTGTCTTTGTCATGAAATCTTTGCCAAGTCGTATGTCCAGAATGGTATTGCCTAGTTTGTCTTCCAGGGATTTTATAGTTTTGGGTTCTACATTCAAGTCTTTAATCCATCTTGAGTTAATTTTTGTATATGGTGTAAGGAAGGGGTCCAGTTTCAGTCTTCTGCATATAGCTAGCCAGTTATCCCAGCACCACTTATTTAATAGGGAGTCTTCCCTATTGCTTGTTTTTGTCAGCTTTGTGGACGATCTGATGGTTATAGGTGTGCAACCTTATTTCTAGGCTTTCTATTCTGCTCCATTGGTTTATGTGTCTGTTTTCGTATCTGTACTATGCTGTTTTGGTTACTGTGGCCCTGTAGTAAAATTTGAAGTCGGGTAACGTGATGTCTCCAGCTTTGCTCTTTTTACTTAGGATTGCCTTGGCTATTCGGGCTCCTTTTTGGTTCAATATGAATTTTTACATAGTTTTTTCTAGTTCTATGAATAATGTCATTGGTACTTTGATAGGAACAGTGTTGAATCTCTAAATTTCTTTGGGCAGTATGGTCATTTTAATGATATTGATTATTCCTATCCATGAGCACAGGATGTTTTTCCACGTGCTTGTGTCATCTCTGATTTCTTTGACGAGTGTTTTGTAACTCTCATTGTAAAGACTTTTCACCTCCTTGGTTAGCTGTATTCATAGGTATTTTATTCCTTTTACGGCAATTGTGAATGGAATTGCGTTCCTGATTTGCTCTCGGCTTGGCTGTTGTTGGTGTATAGGAATGCTAGTGGTTTTTCTACATTGATTTTGTATCTTGAGAGTTTGCTGAAGTTGTTTATCAGCTGAAGGAGCTTTGGGGCCAAGACTATGGGGTCTTCTAGCTATAGAATGATGTTGTCTGCAAACAGGATGGTCTAACTTCCTCTCTTCCTATTTGGATGCCTTTTATTTCTTTCTCTTGCCTGATTGCTCTGGCCAGGACTTCCAATACTATGTTGAATAGGAGTTCCACCAACAATTTATAAGTGATACAGTTTCTCTACATCCTCTGTAGCATTTGCTGTTGTCATTACTTTTTTATTTTGGCCATTCTAATAGGTGTATAGTGATATCTCATTGTGGTCTTAATTTGTATTTCTCTAATGACTAATAATGTTGAACATCTTTGCATGTGCTTATTTTCTATTGTATATGCTCTTGGATGAAATGTCTGTGTGTGCCTTTTGTCTCTTTTTTAATTAGATTTTTTGTTTTTTAAATGTTGAGTTTTTAGAGTCATTTATAGAGTCTAGATACAAGTCCTTTGTTGGATATGTGATTTGAAAATACTTTCTCCTAATCTGCAATTTGTCTTTTTATCCTCTTAACAAGTTCTTTTACAGAGTAAAGGTTGTAAATTTTGATGAGGTATAACTGATCAATTCTTACTTTTGTGGTTCATGCTTTTGATAGCATATTGTTATATATTGCCTTTGGAGAAACATTCTTCATGACATTCTTTCTGCTGTCTTTCATACTTTTGGAAGCTTTTACATGTATGTGCATGCATGTGTGTATATGTATATGTGCATGTGTAGGTGCATGCATGTGTGCGTGTGCATGTATGCTGACTGGTCTAACTAGAAAAGCTTGAGCTTATTGCTCATGCATAATTGCTAATGCATACGTACTACGATGGAATTCATAGAACCATAGCTCCTAGAGCTGAATATAATACTGTAAAAGATATTATCTAGTGAGAGTTTATTTACCATGCCTGATGTGCATGGGGAGGAAATAGCTCATAAAATTACAATTCCTCTTCAAATTATACTGCTCCATTTATAAAAATTAAACAGGGAGGCATGACTATTGTGTATATATATATGGTATATATTTATATTTATATAAATCTGTGAAATGTCTTGAAAAGTATGTGGTCATACATAAGTAAAAAATCTAAAATTCGTTAATGTCTAGGAGAAGTAGTATGTGTGTGTGTGTACATATATATATACTTTCACAGAAGTTGAGATCCAAGGCCACTGTACAACAAATGCATGACACACCTACTTAATAAGGCACCAACATGAATCAAAATTCATTAAACTGGAACTCACTGCAGAACACTGGTTTTAGGTGTTTCATACAAAGACAGTCAGATTCTATGAGCCTACATTGTCAAACACTGACTAGCTATCATTATCAGCCAACTCTTAAAACCCAACTTGGCTTAAGGTAGGGCTAGATTTCTGATACTTTACCTTGGGTTGTACCAATATTTAACCAATTTCTGTTATTTGCACGAGAATCCTTTGTGTTCAGGGCAGAGTCCAAGTGACTGCTTGGATGTCCAGTGAGAAATTCCCTTGGGAAGGAGGTGGAGCAGTAACCCAGATCTTCTGTATTCTTTTCAGAAATCTTTCAGGACATAAATGTTGCTTTTTAATTATTTTTTTTTAAAAAGGAGTGACTTAAAGGTGATATAAAAATAGCAAGTACTGAACAAACTGCCCCCACCCCAGTCCACCTCCAGATAAATGTGGTGGACACAGTTTATTTGGGACCCTTAAGCAAAAACATCTGCAAAGATCCTTTGACCCTTTGTTAAATGTCAAATAAATACATCTCCAGCCACCTGGACAACTCAAATGCAAGAGCTATTTGTGTGGTATTTCTAAACACCGAAAGAGAAATTAGGCATCTGGCAGAGGTTACATCCTTTTTTGTGGGGGAATATTTTTAACCTTTTATTAAAGCTCCTTTCTCTCTCTCTCTCTCTCTCTCTTTTTTTTTTTCCATCCCATACCCAGTACTTCCATCTTGCAGGCTCTAGCCCCAATACCATTTCCTGGATCCCAAATGGCTGATCTGAAATAAGGCTATTTGATCTTCTGGGAGCTCCCCAGATAGTTCTTATTTATTTATTTATTTATTTATTGTGATCAGCCCAGTCTGCTTAGGGACATCTGGGGGTGGGAAGTGCTTTCTAAACAAATTGCTCTATTAATTATCTGAGAACACCCCTCACAGGACTTGACTAAAAGACATAATGCTAGACTCCCACACAGAAACACGTAGGAAGAGAAACACACATACATCAGCAGGGGCAAATCCATATGAGTGTGCATAAGTATATACACAGCCACAAATGGACTCAATAATGCATGGAGGGGGTGAGGTAGGGAGTGGTGAGCTTCAAAATAGATTCTCCTGTTCTTCCAAGAGTCTCTAATGTCTGCATAGCTATCAAGAGCTCACAATGAGCACTGGATGACCAGTATGCCTTAATAGTGGTGACTCAGAATATCAGACACCTACTATGAGTCACAGTTGAAGGTGTCCCAACAGTCAGCCAGGTTAAGGGCTTCTATCTGCTTCCTGACCTAGAACTCCCCCTGCAGGATGCCCTAGGAATAATGGTCTTCACTGCCCCAGAGGGACTGCAGGAACCTGTGAAGCAGGGAGGAATGGGGAAGTGCCTCTGTACTCACCCTGATAAAATAATTGTCAGGATATTAGAATGAATTGAATGGCATCTTTACCTGTGGCGAGTATTGGGGCCTTTTATCCCAGAGCAGGGGCAGGGTAAAGTAGAAGTCATTGTTGTTAGCTTACAGCCTCAACAGCCTGCCCACACTAGCTTGCACACATCAGTTTCCTTCTTTGTTGAGATCACCACTACATTACAGGAAGACCAAGCTCTGGAATGAGAATTGCATGCTAAATCACATGGTGACACTCCAAAACAAGAACCATGTGTCCCTTAGGGTGGCAGCCCAGGGAGTAGTCAGAGGGGAGATAGTGGAAGTAACAGCATTTGAGATATTACCCACTTGGAGCCTCCTCTTCTCCCTCACTCCTCCTGTTTTTCCCCTCCTTAAGTGGAACCTGGGAAAGACCCACCCAAAGATGATGAAATGTTCAAATACCTCATCAATAGCCATCCCACAGAGGAAGTGTCTGCTGTAGTGGAAGCCTTGATCGAAACAGCTAAGACAGAGTTCAATGGTATTGGGACTAGAAGACACTGAGGAGAGAGAAGGCGGACTACTTTGATTGTTTGTTTTTCCTCCTTCTGAGCAGAGATAGAAGCCACATGCCAGAGAACAGAAACTTTATGCTGCCTCTGAGCAAATAATGTAATGGGTCATACAAAGACTCTAGTGACCAGGCTCCCTAGAGAGAAAAGGCAATGATAAAGCACAGTGGCCTCAAGAGCTGAGCCGGCTCACAACCACCCCTGTGCTACTGTTTACACCACTAGTACCATGACCTTGCTCAGACACACATGGGGTATAGAGGGCCCCAATAGCTCCTAGGACTGAGTTGAAGCTTTCTTGACTGACTTCTCCGGCTACGGTACTTTAACTTTTCCCACAAAAGTCCCCCTGGCAACTAAGAGTCAGTCCCTCGGATTGACTTTAGCCTAGAAAGGATGACTAACTGTACGTGGTGTTTTTAAATATTTTCTGTCTTCTAAATCATAGAAAATGTGTACATTAGCCTTCTGCAAGACAAACTTGAGAAACAACGCACACATTGTTGTCCTTTATGCTGAAATGTAGTACAGGTGAGAGTGATGACTTGTCATGTATACACATGGCTGCAAATAATTGTGAGTGCTCTCTTCCATGCTCTACACACAAACCCTATCCTTGAGGCCAGCCTTATCCACTACTCATGCTAGATATTTTTCATACTTTTGCAACTAAGATTCATATTTGGCTCCATATGTAAAAAGACATTCTGTTTCTGAGAGTTCCTGACTAGAATGGTCTGCACATACACTCTCATTTGCTGGAAGTCCAAGGCCAAGCCATACTGTATTTCAGTGTGTCCTAGAAAGCTTTTCTTCATCCTCTAGGCTTCTGATTACCTCACCACATCATACACTGGCTGTTTAGTCTCCAATTGCCATTTATAAAACACAGAGCACCAACTCAGATGAGTGGAACTGTGATGGGAACTTGGATGTTGCTGCCCTGCCTTTTTTATCTGGCTGACCTTGTTCCGTTGGTGGGCTTCAAGTGGCAGCTTTCCACTGTATACAGAACTTGATCCTGTTACAGGATGACACATAAGCTAGCTTTGCCTCACACTTCCCAGAAGGTCAGTGCTGTCTCTTCACAACCATTTATAATCATTTGTCTGTCTTCTAAGGTGTGTGCTTAGCAAACAGTCATTTGACCACAGGAGTGTCTACATGACTATCCCTGGCATTCATGTTATTTTTAGACTACTGAGTCAAAGTACTTCCCAGAGGACAAGAGGCATGCTCTGCCATGAGCCTCCTCTATGAAATCTCAAGGCTACTTGAGACCATGGATTAAATACCTAAATCTGTCTTAATTTCACCTAGAGATGGAGAGTTGATTATAGATTATATCAACTGTGAGGAGCCTTAGGATCTTGGAGACCTTCTCAGGGTAGCCAAACTTGACATTAGAGCTCAGGCCTCTTAATAGTAGCAGATGTTGCAATGTCAGTGCATAAACAGAATTGCCTTGTTCCCTCCAATTCGTCTCATGGATACAAATTCACCCATCAGAAATTGCGTCTGCCATGTTTGTTATGCTGCAATCTCAAGTTACAAGCCCATCCTAGGAAAATATAGTTGTCAGTGTTCTCAGATCCAGAACAACTCTAATCAAGAGGGGTGGCAGGGAGGAAGGCAACACAAAATAGTTTTCTTTTTTTTCTTTCTTTCTTTCTTTTTTTTTTTTTTTTGAGACAGAGTCTCGCTCTGTGGCCCAGGCTGGAGTGCAGTGGCGATCTCAGCTCACTGCAAGCTCCGCCTCCCAGGTTCACGCCATTCTCCTGCCTCAGCCTCCTGAGTAGCTGGGACTACAGGCACCCGCCACCATGCCTGGCTATTTTTTCTGTATTTTGTTTAGTAGAGACGGGGTTTCACCATGTTAGCCAGGATGGTCTCAATCTGCTGACCTTGTGATCTGCCTGCCTCAGCCTCCCAAAGTGCTGGGATTACAGGCGTGAGCCACCGCGCCAGGCCACAATAGTTTTCTTCTCTAAGAGAAAAAATTAAAAAATGGGGCTTTGAAATGTTATGGCATTTCTCTAGTACTCTATGAATGGGAAAAAACTCTATGTAGATACTGAATTAATGCCTCTATCTGCTTGAAAAATCTACGTAGGACAGACTCCAAGTGAGAAGAGTTTCTTTCAGGACTTAGGTTTCTCCAGCAATTTCTTTAGCGGCTAGAATAAAGTTAATACAAAACTTTGTGAACTCTCATACATTGATCATGAAAGTTCACCGTTATCTTTGCTGAAGGAAGTTTATCATTTTCCAGAATGATGAAAGTTCATCATCATCCTCAATGATTGAAGGCAAGTCACCCAAGTGTTACTAATATTCTTGCTAGAGACAAGTGTAAATGAAATTGATGCCAATGCTATGCATCCTGGAAATTATATATTTATATACAATTTTTAAGTTTAATATATATATGAGATAGTGATTAGTCAGATATTGATAGCTCAGATGTCAGGAAAGATTAAAATAATTATTGACTGAAAACTTAGGAAATCCTACAATTACTAATATCAATGAAATATCTGTCACTTTTCTGTGAAAAATTATGGCAAGAGGCAAGAACTTATTGTGAAAAAAGTCAGAGAGTCACATACTAAATACTCAGAAATACTTGTTGAATTGAATTGCGGATCTTTCTCTTAACATGCCCCTTTAACCAGAAGAGAAAGAAACAGCAGTAATTAAAGAGGATCTATGACTCTGATGTAAAGATGCATTGTTAAGATAGCCATCTTTGTTGTTCTGACTTTTTCCTTATTCTGCATAGGGCACTCATCCTTTTGAAAGGAAAAGGGACCAGAGGTCATGAGGAGTATAGCATTTGTTTGAAACGAAATCAGTGTTCTCCACATTGTAGGGGCTTCCATAGTTTTAAAGAATCAGTTAGGCACAAGGCACTGAACTAAGAACTTGATATGTCATTTGATCCTTAGAACAACCTTACAGGGTGGGAATTATTAGACTGATATCATAAATGAGGAAAATGAGACTCAGAAAGGTGAGCAAGGGTCTTTGCCCAAGGTCACAGAGCTAGGAAATGACAGAGCTGGGATTGCGACCCAAATGTGTCTGACTCTGAAGCCTGCTATATTATACTCTCTCATTTAGCCTCACACCATACTCTCTGTAGGTAGAAGCAAATCTTAACTCCATTTTATAGACAAGGACACTAAGGCATAGGACAGAGAAGTATTATTCCAAAGAGTCTAAAACATTTCTTCTTTCATATAATCTAGGCTCCAAAGCGGGGAAGTGAAGTAAAAAATTCGCCTTCTTCACTAGGCTTCTACCTTAGAAAAATCTCTACCCAGCAATCAGTCTTAGTGACGTACTGCTCTACAGGAGGCAGTATACAAAATAATCCAACTTGCTGTGACAACACCACATTGTGGCGGAGATGGAAGCAGAACATAGTCCTGAGATGCACTTGTTAAAAAACAGTAGTAGGCTGGCAGAAATCTGGGCTTTAACCCCGTTCCCATGCTCTTTACTGTTATTTGGTGAATGAATTCCACCATGTATTGGTGTCACATTCACTTTAAGGCTATGCAAAGTGCTTTATAGAATTCATAAGGCTTTAAAATACCTTTGAGCCTAGAATTTTAAAGTGCTTCCCAGATATTCTATGGTGGGAAATATGCTTGTTTGCAAATGAATATATAAGAAGTGAGAGGTTAAAAGATGTATCTCAAATCACAAAGGCACAGCTAGGAATAGAATCAGCCTGTTAAATTTCAATTCTGGGCCCAAAGCACTAGACTGGTGTGTTTTTAATCTCTTAGGAATTGTAGAACCTTTTGAGAATTCTGATCTCAGGAAGTCTCAAACAGTTTAAATGATGAGTCATCATTATAAGCATTTTAAAAGTTTTAAGCCTTTTAAAAAATCAATCATTACAACCACCTTAAAATGGTATCTCATCTTAAGTCTATGGATTTGTTTAGCCCTAAATAAGGTAATTAGTCCTAAAAGGCCAGCAAGTGGCCCCCATTATCCCACTTAGTTTAGAGGAACCTAGATCATTTCTGGGCTCAAAGAGGCTGCTTTGAAAACCTTGTATTAATTATCTTGAGGTGGACTAGGAAGTGGTTTTGTAGTCCGGAACCTTGGGCTTCAATCTTGACTCTGATCCTTAGTTAAGTTTCCTTTAGCTTTAGTTTTCTCATCTGCACAATGGGAATTAAATGAATATCGCTAACTACACAGGATTGGGGTGAGAATACAAGGACATAGGACTTAGGAAATGTATGTGTATAAGGCAGTAGAGTATGATACAAAAATCAAGTGGTAGTCTAGAACGACAACTACATTTTTTTGGCCATAACATGCCTGATTGGGAAGGTCTCTGAAGGCTCATTCTGCAATATTATAAGCCTACAGAGAAAGATGTAGTATTCCTTACATGCATGACAAGGCCTTCCAAAAGTATGACAAACAGACATATACAGGCAACAAAACTGAGACTGAAAGATTCTCTTGAATACCAAAGACTGAATATAGATGTTCCTTCATGTAGAAATTGGCCCTGTATAAAATGCAAGGGGGAATTAGCTCCCTTCTCAGACATGGACATCTCTGAAAGTCAATCAAGATTTGATGCTCTCATGGCAGAGAAAGATGATACATGGAAATGGGCAACAGAGGGGAAACAAAAACATTGCAGACCCTTGGATGGCAGCCACAAAGAATCCAGATAGCCTGAGAAAAGGGTGAGTTGTAGAGTGGAGAGAAAATGAGACATTATCAACATCCTATGCTACCTCCCCTGACAGTTTCTTTCTCCTTCCACTATTCACTTGTTCTCCCCCACTTCTCTCACATCCTCTGGCTTCCAAAAACAAACAAATGAACAAACAAATGGTTTTCCCATCTCTGTTCCTTTTCTCACACCGTTTTGCTTGCCTAGAATTCCCTTCTCATCACTCCTCTCAGCACCTCCGCCAAAATAAGAAAAATCCTGGAATGTCCTTTTACTCATCGCTGAACCCAAGTCTACCCCATCTTGCTAGGCCCCAATGAATTCTTATCTCCTTTAAATTTGAGTTTCTCTTGTGGCCACATTCATTTTCTATTTGAGATTACAATTATTTGTATACTTGGTCTTATTTCCTTTACTTGACTGTAATTTCCTTCCTTCAGGCAAATTACAGTTATTGGCACAGCACTCAACACAGAGTAGGCGTTAAATGAATGATTTTAGATTATCATTGCTTGAGGTAAGCAGGCCACCATCATCTCTCACCTTGATTTCTGCAACAGCCCAAGTAATCTTTCTGCATTCTGTATTGTTCCCTTCCAATCTATCCTTTATGCAATCACAATATATATCTTAAGAACAGTACTTTCATTACATTACTCTCCTACTCAAGAACTTTAATTAATGTCCTGCTGTACATAATAAGGTCCAAATCCCTCTGCCTTTCTCTCAGAGCTCTTTGATATCAGCTGAATAGGATTCTTGCTGCTTCCAGGTATTTGTGTACGTTGCTTGCTCCCTTGTAGTGGAATGCTTTCTCCTCTCCACAGATCCAAATTCAATTGATGTCAACTCCATCAGGAAGCCTTCCCAAACTCGAATTTGGAGCTAAGTTGTCAGTAGGACTATTCCAAGACTCTCTTTGTGTGAGGACTGAGAAGCAACAGCTAAGCTCTGATGTTCCTTTGGCAGTTCAAGTTTTATCTAAAATAGCTTTCTACTAATTACAAGAAAAGTCTCCTCCATCCTTCATTGGTCCTCTTTTATAATTCTACAGCATTATTCTCTGTACCGCATATCCTGTAACAAAATCATATCTTTCCTCATATTGTTATGTACGTGTCTCCAATGTATATGTTTTGTCTTTCAAATGAGATTGCAAAATTTGCATCTATTTTGCTCTTTCCACAAACTGGGGACCTACTAGGTCTTCAGTTCACACTTTTAAACAATTACTGATTTATTCCCTGATTATTCTGTCTGGCCTTCCCTTTGTCTGCAGCCATTTTAAGGAGCTTATTATTCAGTTGATACCTGAAAGACGATGTTGACTTGGTGAGACCAGTTTTTTTTAAGAAAGTCCTCACTTTCCCTCAACATTTTCAGAGCAAATCTTATAATGCTCTAAGCATATTTTAGCTTGCTGTCTTTGGAGATCTTTTAATATCTGTATCTATCTATGTATCTATTTATCTATCACTGCTTTGTTGTTCATGTTAATTCAGCAGTTATTAAGTATAGGTACTTAATACTTCACACTATGTGTGAAGGACATTAAAATATAATTTTTATATAGAGAACAATAAATTCTCATTATTTTAATAAAAGAGAAGTATTTTCATGGTCCTCCTATTAATAACTGAATAAATATTAACCTTCATTACTAGTTTCTCTAAACACAGTATATTCCAAGGCTTATAAATAAGCAGTTGTGTAATGAGAGAAAAGGCACTTGCATTCCATCCAATGACAACACATTAACAATATTCCGGCCGGGCGCGGTGGCTCAAGCCTGTAATCCCAGCACTTTGGGAGGCCGAGATGGGCGGATCACGAGGTCAGGAGATCGAGACCATCCTGGCTAACACGGTGAAACCCCGTCTCTACTAAAAAATACAAAAAACTAGCCGGGCGAGGTGGCGGGCGCCTGTAGTCCCAGCTACTCGGGAGGCTGAGGCAGGAGAATGGCGTGAACCCGGGAGGCGGAGCTTGCAGTGAGCTTAGATCCGGCCACTGCACTCCAGCCTGGGCGACAGAGCGAGACTCCGTCACAAAAAAAAAAAAAAAAAACAATATTCCCTCTCCTTTCAAAGCCATTTGGAGAATTTTCATCAACAAAGAGAAAATAGCCAAAGGAAAAATAGAAAAGTTATTGAAAAAATTACTCAGGATCAATCAACCCTTTAAATGAAAATGTTCCTTAAAAAATTACACATTCTTTTCTTTCCTGATTTACTTTCAATACTTCAACCTCGAATTCAGTATTTTTCCCTCCCCTTTTCCCTAAACATTATTTGCCCACATTTGTCTACACTCCCTTGTTGTCACAATATACCAATTTTGTCAAAGCGAGGCACTTAACTGCCATCTGCTAGAAAATTGTCAGAATGAATATATACATCTATGGTGTCTACAATGTGAAAGGTGTCCCCTAAGACATGACACCCTCATGTAGTGCACAACCTGTACAACTTTATGTGGTCATCTTTCCCTGCAGCTATTCTAGAAAGGGCAGAAGTTTTCCTTTTCATTTAAAAGGAAAAGTTGTTCCTTCTGATTGGAAACAAGGTGGCTGTTAGGGTTTCCTGCTCTCTGATTGGAGACTTCATATTCTCTTCCCTGACCAGACCATTTCAAGCTCAGGGTGCTAATCTGATCAGAGGCATTGGTAAAACAAGTTAAGGCTTTTCCTGTAATTAGTAGAAAGCTATTTTAGATAAAACTTGGACTGCCAAAGGAACATCAGAGCTTAGCTGTTGCTTCTCAGTCCTCACAAAAAAAGAGAGAGCCTTGGAATTGTCCTACTGACACCTGGCTCCAAATTCAAGTGCCAGGTACAGGAGAAATTTGACACTAAGGTAATGAGTCAAGAGCTTTTCAATTAAAGTGAAAAGTCGACCAGAAATAGATTAAATTCTGATTAACAGTTAAGATTAGTGAAAAGGTTACCAAATGGTACTTAGTTATTTGTTTAAACCTGCTCTCCATATAGTACATTTAAATGCAATATTCTTTAGTGTTATTATGCTGGAGTATTTTAATAAATGCGCATTTTGGATTTTTTTAAGAACTGGGTAGATAACTCATCATTCTCACGTTTATTAAAATTAACTATGTTCATGACCGAAGACTAGTAATTCAAGACCACACAATCAATATGGGCCTCCTCCTAGTACATATGATGCCTCTGTGTGAGTTAGAAAAATCTATAATCCTCTGGGAAGATATGAGGCAGTCCTGCTTACACTGCCTACTGGTAATGCAAAAGTTTGCACAGGGTGCTATGGGAACCCTAGGGGAAGGGTGTCTAGCCCAGATGGGATAGCAGTGAAGGCCTTCTGGATGAGACTGCTGAGCTGAGTTAATGGCACATCACTGGCTTCATTTAAGAGACATAAAAGCTAAGTCACAGAAAGATTAAGCAATTTACCCCATATTGCACCACCATCTTTGGAGTCCACCAAAGTAAAGTGACTCCCAATCTAAGAAAGAGTCCAAACTCTTCAACTTCTTGCTACAAGTTACCAAGGAGCAAAGATTTTTGTGAGAAAATTCCATACTGACATGCCTCACAGACACGAACATTGGCATATTAAAATGCAGGCACACCAAAATAACCCAATCCTGTAGCCTTTTAGGACAGCTCATTAACACCTATACCACAATCCTGGCAACCTTTAGTTCTTCATTTTGTGGTTGCTGCAGCTTGCTACAGGAAGATGTATTGCATCCGCTCAAACTTCCTTGGACACCAACTTTAAGAGGCCTGAGTCATTCAAATCATTCCCCAAAGTCCTTCGACCACCAAAGGCAGCAAACAAAAGTACTGCTAATTAAAAATGTAATTAGAGTTTATTATAACTAGCATACATTTGTTCTAGGTCTGATTCACTCCTGCTTTGAACTGGCTTTGTCCTGTTTTTATTTGTGCTTAATTGTACTGTTTTATGTGCACTTAATTTTGTAAGATACTTCATATCTTTTCTGGATGCAGGCAGAGTGTAATTTCTAAATAAATAACAAACAATGGATTAAAGTTATGTAGAATTATCTCTTTTATGTGCTTCATGTACAGTTTATAGTACACTGAGGCCCCTTACAAATTCATTGTGGATGGTATGTTTATGCCTGTTTTATAGGACTTGGAACAATTTTGCTGCTTTAAATGATTACAGAGGCTTACAGTTATATACTAGCCTTTACCACATATTTTTAGTTATATCTACAGTTTATTTGGTGTAGTGTCCTTGGTCAGGAACACAATCCCCAATAATAATAACGCCCTATAAGCAAAGACAGTGTACATTATGACAACCCACTTTATGAGATAGTTGTAACACATTCCAGGTTAGGAGGAGGGAAGAAAGAAACTTGAAAGAATGGCCATGTTTCCAAGAAAGTATGATCTACCTTCTGGAATATTACAGGCCAAATTTTAAACCCTGACTTGTTTCTTTCTTTCTTTCTTTTTTTTTTTTTGTCCCATGTGCTCCTGCATCACCAGCCTCCTAGGAGCTAGTAATAAACAGGGAGCACAAACTCACTCTCCTATTAGCCTAAAATAAGCAATTGGGAAGCTAAGTTATTTACAAACCCATTTTAGCATAGAAGAGGACTAATAAAATACTGCATGTTTTATGTTAAATGTCTGACTTTCATTTATTATTTCATTGAGAAAAACATGAGATTCTACTGCTAAAAAGGTTTTAAAACCACCTGACTACCTGATCCCCAAAGGCTCTTTCCAGGGCATTCTATGGTCTATAATAGTGAAGATAAAAGGCTTCACTGGATTTTCATCATGGTTTCTTACTTCCACTATAGAAAACACTGAAATGAAATAGGAAAAATGTCATGGAGAAAGCAGATGAGACTTTTGTAACTGTGTAATGTGGATAAAAGAGGGCCCAAAACAGTAGAAAAAGGACACTAGATAATATATTTATTTTCTCTCATTTTAGCTTTTGTAGTTTACATTGGAATTTGGCATACAAAGAAATTGAAAGCTGGATAGTTTTTAATTATATGCCCATCAGCCAACCCTGCACTTCAGCCATGTTATACTAATCAACAGCTCTTCAATGATTTCCCAACATTAATCAGGTGATATACAAAATTCTGTCGGTTGCTTTTATTCATTTATTTTTCTGAATCTACTTGCCAGGGAATCTGTTGCCTTTAAAATTTCAATAGGACTTGCCTCATCTACTTTACTTTTTTACAATATTTCTATCAGTACCCTATGATTCCCTGGCCCTGGCCTCACCTGCCCAATTCAAGTATAACCTCAGTTCTGATACTTTTCACTGTCACTGCTTAATTTAATACCAGTTTTCTCTCTAGGTTTGAGGGGGATATATTGTTTCTACTTTCCTCAAACAATTTCTTCATTTTTTTTCCCCTAAACTTCTTACATCAAAGTGAATTTGCTATCAGGCAGTCTCTCATATCTGCACGTAATCCATCTCTGAAAATTTGCTGGATGATGAATTTTGAATTGTAGGAACCTTTGTTCCATTATTTAGGTTGGAAAAGCGATAATGCATTCCCACCACATCTAAAAGTCCCAATATTTCTTCAGATATTGTAAAACACTGTTAAATGCCCAAGTAACAATCCTCCAAATATGTATCATATTATAAAGCATTTAAAACACTAAGTACCTAATTATTGAACACTTAACAGACGAGCAGATACTTTGTGAGATAATACCCTGCTATCCTGGGTACAAAGTACTTCCCACACAAAAAACAACCTTTCAAGCTGTTTGAAATGTTACGTTTGTGTCCCATCATTAGAAAAAAAGGCAGAGAAATTCAAAAAGTTCAGTGCCAGTGAGGAATTGTGGAAAGGCAAAGGAAGGCTTTTTCAGGAATTTCTAGAAAGAGGACTCACAAGTACGAAGGAATATAATAAGAAAACCACGAAGAGAACCACTAATGGGTGTTTTGATTCCATGTGAAACCAAAGTGAAGCTCTCACATACAAACAAACAAACAAAAAACATGTCACCAAGTTAAGTAAATTAAAGCAGAGGAGACCATAACAATGTCAAAATTATCATTTTAATTAGTCTTAACAGTCAAAGAGAGTTAAGTAGAGGTGAGGTAGGGAAGAAAGGGACAGCAATATCCGAATTCTGGGTAAGAGAAAAGTTGTTTTACTCAAGCTCGGCAGGAGGGAAATTGTCACAGTAAGCATTAATTGAGGTTAGTGAGAAGGGTACCAACTTGTTAATTTTCTGAAATCAAGAATCTTGTTCTGCAGCTTTATTTACTGTCCTCTTTATTGTTTACGCTTAGCTGTTTTAATAAAGCTACATCATATTTTCCTCTATAGTGCAAGAGACATGCACAGTGATGTGAATAAACCATGAAATAATATGTTAAAGGTACATAATAAATGCAAGTGACACTTATCAAGGGAAAATTTAAAATCAAGTTTATTATAAAATGGAACTGAGAAACTGCTCTTAGAGTTGGGGTTCAGAGGACAGCACCACGACGCTGGAGCTGACTTGAGGACAGTGAGGACTCAGCTGACAGAGCCCAGAGTTAACGAAAACTTTCTGGGTTTCAAGTCTCTTTACTGACAGCCAAAAGGAGCTTAACAATTTTTGCTCATCAGGTACCTTTCATTTCCTGCGTCAAGCTGCAAAATCCCAGAAGAGAACAGGTAGAGACATTTGCTGCGGGAGGAGGCGAATGAATGAACATCCAGGATTTAGTTCTGCAAGCCGTACTTTCATTCCCCTCTACTCCTGGAGGCAGGGAAAAGGCTCAGTCCTCAGACCCACTGCCTCTTGTTTCAGAAGAACACTGCAAAGCTCTGGGTGTGCGAGTGGGTGGGGAGCATTAAGCATATCCCTCAGTATCCTACAGGTGCTTGAGAGAAACAAGGGGTAAGAATCCCTGTCCACAGGGGCCAATATTTCCTTTACAGGCTCTTTAAAGCAAGAGGCTTAAACAATAAATGCCTATAATGCTTTGGAAGATGAAAATCTCTAAAGTGCTAGTGACCAGGCAAGATTCTGATCTTACTCAATAATGCATTACACATCCCTTTTAAATTACTGATTCAACCTTGGTTGAGTTGTACACAGTTTATTACCTCTCTCAATTTTTGATCACACTTGGTTAATGAAAGCTGGATGAATTGAATATTCTATTTCCTTATAATTGTGGATAATGTTCTCATATATTCTTATTTCCCTTCTGGGTATGGCATACCCAGTTTAGCATAATGCTGTAACTTCTTGTTAAAGAGACAAAGCCATCACTAATATTTTTTTGGCATATAGTTAAAAGTGACTGAGAGATTTAGATTTTTTCCTTTTGGGAATTTAACAGTGGGAAGATAAGGTTGGTTTTGTTCTGGATCTCCTTCTCCAAGGCCAAGTCACAAAAGCTAGCTGGACAAATAACATCTAAGTGTCCAAAAAAATGCAGTAAGTAAATGTGAGATCAAACTGCATTTGCATATGGGAGCAACTGCAACAATTGTGTCTACATAAAATCTATACACTTATTGCTTCACACAGCAAATATGTCCCTGAAGGGTTGTGATTCAAGCATATGTTTATCAACAGATCATATAGGAGTTTGACTAGATGAACTTTAAGCTGAAATCAACAAGTGTTTCCTAAATCCAAGGTAGAATAATGAACACGATCTAATAATTAAGCATGTGGGGCTGTGACTGGGGCAGGGTGAAGCCTGAGACACAATTGTGCATTCCCCAAAGTCTTACTACAGAAGACTATCAGCAAATACTCAGAGAAAATAAATAAAAAATATAGCAAAATATTAGCAATGACTATCTCTGAGTGGTGGGGTACTAGATGATTTTTATTTACTTTTTAGAAGCTTTCTCGATTTTCTACGTTCTCTGAAATCAGCATGCATTCCTTTATTTTATTACATTGAATTTTAATTTAAGTAGAGGAATGCTGAGAGAATTGACTATTAATAGTGAATACCTTGGCAAAGCATCTGGTAAAACAAATAACCACCATCTGTATATTTGTTTTGGTAATTGAGTCTCTCATTTACCAGTTTTGCTTAAAGGAAGTCTCATCTATGTGATTTTGTTCACTGTAGAATCCTCAGTGCTTAGCACAATGCTAAACACATAGCACATAGAGAGCAGGTATCAGTTTACGTTTTTAAAGAAATAAATGAACTTTAAAATTTGGAAAACATTAATTGAGTCTTAGTCTCTGTTTATAAATATGACTTGCAAATTTTATGGATTTGTGAAAATCAAGCCCTTTTATCACCCTGCAGGAATAGACATCAAAGCCAGCACATAATGAGACATAATGGAGGATGGATCACCTCCATTATTGAGTTGGCTAAGAGTCCTTCCCTGTTAGGTAGGGGTGTCTGACTAATTGGTAGTTAATAGCAAGAGTGTCACTGCTTTTGAGTTTATCATCAATTCTTAATTCTCTGTAGTGTTAGATGGGAACAGTGACGCAGCTAATTCCCAAATCATTTGTTTGGTTTGGAAAAGAGGTATGATTTTTTTCCCCAGCAGGGTTGCCTCCTAATTCTTTTTCCCTTGGACAGTGCCTTTCTTGGGAGTGTCACCTACCTGGATGATGGGGAAGGTAACCAGAAAAAGACTGGGGCAGCGGGAAGCCAGCCTGGGATTAAAATGTATCATCCTTTAGCCTTAGTGCTGAATGTTAGGTTCACTAGTGCCATTTGAGAGGGATAGTACCTTTTCTTTGTACAACACTTTAGAGTCTGTGGAGCTGGTGGGAGAAGTGAGTGGTTTTTTGTTTGTTTGTTTGTTTGTTTTAGAGGTTTTTTTCTGTGTTTGCTTTTTCTTTTAAAAAATCTCAGGAAGAAAGTTCAGTGGTGTTGGAGGGATTATGGCCAACTTGCCTTAGATTAGGAGGATTTCTTCCCTTTTCCTCAAATATTTTTTTCTCCTCTTGGATGTGGAGAGGAATAAAGTTCATTGATTTTAATAAAGTTGAAGGTATCTCCTCTTACAATGGAAGATCTTTTTCTTTAAAAATCTCCAGGGGAAAAGATTCATTGCTTTTGGTAGAGCATCTCTCTTTAGGTCTGAAGGATTTCCATTAAAAAATAGGTTTTGTGGAGAGGACCTACAAGGGCAACTTGTTTTAATGAGGCTCGGGAGCCCTCCCTAGTAGGATTTTTCTTTCTTTCCTTTTCTTTAAAAGAAACAGTTTATTGGGAAAAATTAGAATGGGGGACATCTCTCCTGGAAAGATTTTCTTTTCCTTTCCTTGTTTCCTTTTTTTGTTTTTTTTGTTTTTGTTTTTGTTTGTTTGTTTGCTTTTTTTTTTTTAAATAAAACAGTGAAGGCTGAAAGATAAATAAGGTCTCTGGGATAGGGTGACATTGGGCACATCCCCACCCCCCCCCCCGTTTCCCCCCCCCCCCCCACACACATTCCCCACCTTGAAGAAGCTTGAGAAAGAGATTTTGTGGGTTTTTTTTCCTTATTGTGGGGGATGGAGAGGATAGTCATCAGGAATAATATGCAATGTCTGCAGTAAGGTGGTGGTGCATTTTCCTGGAGAGAATTTCTTCCTTTGATCCTTTAAAAAATAATCCCTTTGTTAATTTTCTTCTTCCTATTTTTCTCACCCCACCTTCTCTACCTCCTTCACTCTATCCTAGCTAGCCCTTTTCCCCTTCCCTTCAAATTTCCCCATCCTCCTTCTTTCTCTCTATCCCTCTCCTTTCCTCCCTCTCCCCTTTCTTTTTCCCTCTATCCCTCTCCTCCCTTCTCTCCCCCTCTTTCTTTTTCCCTCTCCCTCTCCCCTTTGTCTCTCTCTCTCTGGCTCCCTCCCTTCCTCTCTCTCTCTCCCTCTTTTTTCCTCTCCCTATCTCAGTCTCTCCCTACCCGCTTCTACCTTCCTCTCCCTTCTCCCTGTCCGGCTTTCTCCCTCCCTCCCTTCTTCCCTCCTCCCTCCCTCCTTCCCTCCCTCTGTTTCTCTCTCTCATTCGCCCTTCTCTTCCTTCTTTCTCCCTCTCTCCTTCTCTTTGTTTCTTTTTTGTTTTCAGAAAAAATATTCCAGGACTTTGGTGAGTTTGGGGGCATCTTCATTCCCTTAAGAAAAATATTTCTGTTTAAAATATACTGTTCATGATCTTCTCTCCCCCGCCCCCCATAATTCTAAACGTATTTGCTTGTTTTGAGAAAAAAAAGGGGTTTTGTTGAGGCTGAGAATACTTTTGTTTAAGAGGACTTTCTTGGCTTTCTGTTTCTCCCCTACCTATCTTTTCTATTTATTCTCAAATTACAAAAATTTTATATTAAGAATAAAGCTTTTGGTAAATTATACAAACATATTAAATTATCACATGTACCCTGAAAATATGTACGTCTAGTATGCATCAGTTAAAAATTAATTAAAAATAAATAAATAAAATAAAAAGAATGAAGTTTTTGGGTGAATTTTTGTCAACTCCCATTAGAAGGATTTTCTTTTATTTTTTCTTCTTTTAAAAAAATCGGTTTTTTTTTTTCTTGGTTGTGTTTTGACAGAAAAATTCATGGGTCTTTGTGACACTGAAGTACTTCCTCTCTTTAAGAGGATTTTGTTTTTGTTTCATTAATAATATCCTCTTCACCAACACATATAACTTTCCATTCTTAATTTTATTTTAAATCTTAAAAAAACTGTATTTTAAGAATAAGGTTTATGTTCTTTAGTCATGGAGGAGTGGTATTTCTCTTGTCCCTCCCCTCCCCGTCCCCCACCCTTCTTGGAATTAAAAATTCAGGAGATTTGGTATAATCAGGGACCTATCCTTTAATATTTATTTCTTTTTTTTAAATTAAAATGTGTGTATCTAGAGGGGAGGATTCATAAATTTCATTAACTTTTATGATTTTATAGAATATCTGCACTTAAAAGGATTTCCTGTTTTGCTTGTTTTCCTTAATTTTTTTTTTTTTTAATTGAAGGGGTGGCAAATGAAGGTTATTATCCTTGGTGAGGTTAAAGATCCTTTAAGAGGATCTCCCTTTCTTTTAGTTCATTTTTTCAATTTTGTTTGTTTTTTGTTTTGGGGAGAATACTAGGTCTCTTATCTTGTGGTTAGAGGGATGGTATCTTTCTTTTAATTATTTTTTAAAATTGAGATGTAATTTACATACCATAAAATTCATCATCTTAACGTACAATTCTGTGGGTTTTAGTGTATCCACAAGGTTGTGCACTCAACACCATTCTCTGATTCTAGAACATTTTAATCACCCTCAAAAGAAGCCCTGTACTCTTTAGCCATCATTCCCTTTTCCACCTCCCATACTGCCCCACCCATTTCCTTTCCATCTCTAAGGATTTGCCTGTTCTGCACATTTTATGTAATTGGGAAAAATAATGTCAGGAAGCTTTGATGAGGTTGGTGGACCTTCCCTCTATTTTTGCCCCCTTAATTTTCTCAAGAGATTGAGCATGAGCCGGAAGTCAAATAAAGTTTATAAATTTCATGAATATTTTGAGGTTAGAAATACTGTTTAACTTACGATGATTTCTCTTTTTTCATTTTAAAATTTTTCTTTGGGGGATATCAGTTCCATGGGCTTTGATGAGGGTGAGGAGAATTTCCTTTTAGAAGCTCTTTCTTTTTTTTTTTTTTTTCCTTAAAATAATTTTCAGAGGAGGGGTAAGTTTCATTATCTGGGGTCACTGTCCCTTTCTTTTCCTTTTTAAAATTCATAAATGTGTTTTTATTATTTTGAGAATAAGATCTATTTGCTTTGGTGAGGGTGGGGCATCTCCCTTTAGAATGGCTGCTTGCTTGCTTGCTTTTTTTTTTTTCCTTTAAAATTATTTTTTTTCCACTGAAAGAATTACAGTGGGTGGGCTTTGGAAAGGTCGGGCACCCTATCCTTAGCAGGATTTCAATTTATTTCCTTTACAAAACACACACACACAAACAAAAAAGGTCTTTGTGAGTAATCAGTTCAGGGTCTCTGCCTCTTCTCCTGTCTTCTCAGGCTCCCCTTCTATGCTGGCCCCCTCTGGGAGCATCAGAAGAGGAGCAGCAACCACTGCTTTGGAAAAAATATCAGAGCTGATGAAATGTCAGCTAAAAGACTGTTCTTAGACAAATGAGGATCCTATGTATCACAAAAGGCCATATGTTAGATTTTGTAAAAAAAAACTACAATAGAAAATTCAGTCATTACATCCTATAAGCTGTCAAATTTTATTTTTGTCCTCCCCCACCTGCTGCCTTGTTCAAGGAAATAAAAGGGTTAATAATGCAGAGGAAAGCACTCTGCAAACTGTAAAGTGCCATAGGAGCAGAAGGAATTATAGAATCCTTATTAGAACACCCCTGAATGGTTTCCTGGTTTCTATGGAATTTTTTTTTTTTTTTTTTTTTTTTTTTTTTTTGCCTTTCCTTGGAGGCACTTTCCCTTTGGGCTGCAGATCTGCAGAATCCCTAGTTGGAGATTTTAATAAATGCATAAGAATTGTACTCTGAGAAACTAAAGACCACTGACCAATACTTCATTATCTTTTCTAGAACATCCTGTAGTGACTGCTTAGGAACTATTAGAATATACCAAATAAATCAGATGGTATCATCAAAACTTGGCAAGGAGGGGGCAAAAACTGAAGAGAAAAGAAAATAATTTCATTCTGACCTTCAACAGGTTAAACATTTGAATCTATAATCCCAAAGCTGTTTACAGTCACTGCAGATACTCTGTTCACTTAGGAAAAAATTTATTATCCCCTGACGCTAACGATATCATTATTAGTCTGCTGCTGGTGGGACTGCATGGGATAAGGGCACTTTCCAAGCCATTAAAAAAATTGTTAGTAATTTGCTTCTTAATTATAGTTCCAATAACCACTCTGAAAATGGAAAGATTGACTGTATTTCCTTAAGGGCTATATATTCCATGCCATTTAAATAAGCACTTACTTCTCACTCTGAAACCAATGAGAATAATTTTTATTCATTCACAGCAGCAGCCAACACATTGCTGGAAATGGATAGGTTTCAAGCTTCAGCAAGTGTTTATTAAGCAAAACCAAGGAGGGCTGCATTGAACTAGGCACTGAGAAAGGCCACCCCTATTTTTGAGAAGCTCAGAAATCACTAAAATATTCTGATAGGAATCACCAGATATCATATAAACAAATGCTTGCTATTTTGCAAGAAAATGTACAAAAATACCAGTTTTGTACATAAAAACTGTCCTGATATGGTTTGAGGATAATGGTTATTACTGTGCAGTCATCAGGAGGGATACACAGACCCCTTTTATCTCCCCCAAAAGCCATAAAAGTGTATTTCCCCCCAGATTTTCATCAATCACTTGTATGATGTGATTTTAATTTCATAGACGGTCGAAACCCAATGAATAAACAAAATTTTGTCTTTCTTCAAGCATAGCTGATGGGAGAGAAAGAAACATGGTCTACTTCATATAAGCCCCATCCCTCCCGGGAAGAAAGTTATAGCGTTGCTAAAGAACCAATTCACACATCCTTACTTACACTTGCTGCCACCAGGTGGGAGACCATGGCTCATTTCCTGGGAATTGAAACATTTTAGAAAGAAAAGAAATAGACATGTTTGGTTCACAGACTGACTGTGTTATCCTGGTAGCTATTTGGAAAGAAAACATGAGCCACCTTTTCTCAGTCTCTACCCTCATGCTTGGCATAGAATTGCAGGTTCTGAAACGTTCCTGAAATCCCAAAAGAGGGCAGACTACAAGGCTGGAAAATGTTTTTTTGCTACAATACCAGTCAACAAAATTATCTGGGAGAAACTTGTAGTCACATTCAAACACTTGGTTTTGCTCATTTCATCCTTTGAGTTATCAGGATAGCTTCACGCTTGCTATGGAGGATTTCATTGCATGATGAGACCTGTATTTTGTTTTGTTCCCTGACATTTTGTGCACGTATGTATAGTATGTGCGCGTGTGTGTCAGGGGTGTGTGCACGCCTATGCATGTTGCATAGCTGTTTCCCCCCAAGCTTGCCTTGAGGAGGCAGTGTTTGAAAACAACATCACTCCAGCTAAGATGACAACTTGTTTGCCTTGAATGTTAAGATACAAGCCAGCTGGTTGCAGGTGCCATTTGTCTGAGGAAGATGCAGGAGAGAATGATCCTATCACTGAAGATCAGATGTTTCCAGCTGCACCAGAGAGCAAGCAACTGCATAGCAACATTGAGGGTGTTGTAAAAGGGTTTGGCTCCAAGCAATTTAATTTGAGCACGTACCCAGATCCTTTGCATCCTTCAAAATTCTCCAGAGCCACTGATCAGTTAATCTGCATGGCCTTCTTAACGGATGGTCGTGGCTGTTAACCCCATTCTACAGACAAGTGATTCAAACAATATCTGGCTCTACTAAGGGCAAAGTCAAACCCCTGGGATCCTGGTCTCCTGCCAGTGTTGCCAAATGTCCGTGGGTCAGCTAGCCAGCACGTCTGAGTGGGCACTATGTAGAGGAAACTAATCTGATTCCCCTTACCTTAATCCTCCTCATCTGTCTGGCAACAACATTTTCCTGTTAAACAGGTAGGAGATGCTTTCGCATAGGAGCAGGGGATGCTTTTCACTGGGGGAAGGGTCCTGGTCTCCAGTCAGCCTTCCAGAGGTCAAAGAGGAGATGCATTCACTGGGTATTACGTCCCCACGTGTCAGTTTCACAGCCATGTTCCCAAAATTTCGCTTAAGATGGCCACAGGTCAGGTGATTCCTGCTTGTCTCTTTCCCACCAGCTTAATGCAAACTCTTCCAAAAAGACGAGAGCAATCACCCGGTGGGGGTGAGCTCCCAAATCTAGCCACCCCAACTTTGCCCTTCTTAAGATCACTTCAGGAAAGGGTATTTTCAGGAAAGGGAGGGAAAGACCCCCTGGTGTGAGAGCTAGGGTGTTGGACTTTTAAAAAAATTGTCAGTCTCCCACCGTCCTGTTTCATTTATTTATTTTTAAACCTCTGCACTTTCTTTTCTCTGTGAAACTTTTCATTTTAGCCGTCTTTTTCAGTCGTTCGTCATTGCAGATATTTTGCAAACTCAAGCCTCCCTACTAAGAACTCAGGAAGCAACTAGCGCTTCTATTTCGTGATGCCAACCTCTGCCCCCTCCCCTCCTGCATTCTACATTCTATAAGTATGCGGTCCACAGCAGAAGGGTTCCTTATGGTCTGCTAGGCAGCAGGATGGACCGGTATTGTTTGTGTGTTGTGTTATTCGTTTGTGTGTGTGCGCGCGCGCGCGCGCGCGCGTGTGTGTGTGTGTGTGTGTGAATGCGCGCGTGTGTGTATGTTTTCCTGCAGGGGAAGCTAAATTGAGGTGTGTGTGTACATTATCATGGTTTTCACAGTTTTGTGGAACGAAGTTTAGGGGAACGGAAGAGTAGGGAGAGTGCAGAGAAAGCAGGAAAGACAGGCATACTCGCGCTGAAGAGCAGACGGGGTTTCAGGGTCCAAGGCAAACACGAAAACCTTTTTCCTCCCTACTCCCCCTGGGCGAGTGCCGGAGGATTCTCCACTCATCTTTTCCCGGCCAAGTGTAACGATTTAGAAGGCGTCGCGGTAGACTGGTAGAGATGAAGGTTCCCCTTCACACGTTCTGCAATCCCATCTCCTATTTTCGTGTCTCTAAACGAGGACTCCTGTACCATTCCAGCTGGCCCTGGTGCGGGATGCCAGTTGCCCCGTTTGTGACGCTGTGCATCATTGTATCACTGCGTTTGCACCTACCTGCTGGGAAATCCTGCAGACAGATGGAATGGTGGCTTCGACACACGCATGCTCTCCCCCTCCTCCCGGAGAACCCTGCCCTTCCCCTGCAGTGCGCGTGGGCGCCGCCCATCCCCTAGTCCCCACCGGGAGTACCGGCTCGCAGCAGCCGGCAGAGGCGCCGGGCACCTCCCTGGAGCGCCGCCAGTTGCGCCCAGCTGAGGAGCCCCCTCCCCAGTGGAAGGGAGGGGGGCCAAGCAGGCGGCGGCTCCGCAGCTTGGGCCTCTGCGGCAGTGACCGCGGCTAAGAGGTGTGTCCCACCGCCCCCACTCAATCCGTCCGCTATGTACTCGGGGCCAGCCTTAAACACTTCTCCAGGTCTCTTGCGCTCCTCGAGGGTATCTTCATCTTCTCTTTCAAGACTCACCGCACTGTCGCTTCTCCTCACGGGGAAAACTGCTCCCACCCCCCTGCTGTCACCCCCGTTTCTAGCCCCAAACAGCCCATTCTCGATTCCCACATGTTGCTTCCCGCCTCCCAACCCCTTCCCATTCCCTCGGGTTCCCCAATCCCTGCATCTTTCTCAGCATCTTGGCCAGCCAGTGCCAGACAAGCGGGATGCAAGGGGTACCCGGAGTCCCGCGGGCTCCATAGCCATCTAACTTCGCCTTGCTTCTTTTCCGCGCTCCAGGAGGTCTTTTGCTTACCTTTATTCTGGACCACGACATTGGCGTTCTGGGCGATGGCAATGGCGATGGCGAGGTCTTTAGACCCCTCTCTCGAATGTCCACCGGACATTGCAATAGACATGGTGCTGGACTCGGACGGGACTCTGGAGGCGCCTCAGGGCAGAACTCTGGGGCCAGCTCTGTCACAGGTTCTGGGGTCGGCTCTGGGGCCGCCTCTGGGGCAACTTCTGGAGTCAGCTCTGGGGCCTGCTCTGGGACCGACTCTGGGGCAGGTTCTGGAGTCGGCTCTGGGGCAGGCTCTGTGGCAGGTTCTGGGGCCGGCTCTATGGCAGGTTCTGGGGCCGGTTCTGGGGCCGGCTCTGTGGCAGGTTCTGGGGCCGGCTCTGTGGCAGGTTCTGGGGCCGGCTCTGTGGCAGGTTCTGGCGCCGGCTCTGTGGCTGGTTCTGGGGTCGGTTCTGTGTACAGTTCTGTGGCTGGTTCTGAGGTCGCCTCCGGACAGGGTCCTGGAGCAGGCTCTGGACAGGGCTCTGGTACGGGTTCTGGCGAAGGCTCGGAGAGCAGCGGTGGAGCCGGCGGCGGAGCCGGTGGTGGTGGCGGCGGCGGCCAAGGCGGCGGAGGCTCTGAAGACTCAGCGGGCTGCTCTCCATCCTGAGGCGGGGCAGTGCCCTGGGCCGCGGCAGCTCCGCGGTCCATGTCCGCACACCGCCTCAGGTCTGGGCAGCCTGCGTCCCTAAGCCTGGAGGGCTAAAGTACCCTCGGGCGCCCCGCCCACTCCAGTCTGGCAGCCCCTCGCAGGGTGCCAAACTTTCCCCCATCCCACTCCATGGCTGGCTGGGCTCTGAGGTCTAACCCGTAGGCGCTCAGCGTCTCCCTGTGCTGGAACACGCCCCTCAGTGAGCGCACACCTCTTCGTAAGCAGCCACGGGTCCGATGGGCGGGAAGCAGAGGGGCTTGCGAACGCGGACTGGGCAGAGTGCTTGATGACCTCCTAGCGACGCGCGGGAGGGGAGGGGAGAGACAAAAAGGGGAGGGGGATTGGAGCGGCGTGGAGGTTGGGGGGCGGGTTGGAGCCTGGCCGTGTTTAACCCTTTAGTAACACGAATGAAGAGAAAAAAAAAAAAAAAAAAAAAAAAAGCCAGAGGAGAAGTTGAGGGTCTTTGCAATTCCCCAACCACTTAGCCATGAGCTGCTGCTCAGAACAGCTTCCATCCTGTGTCTGCTCTCTCCCTCAGCAGCAGGTGAGCTTAGCCTCGGACCAACCTCTTGCCCCCCATCTCCAAGCCTCGATGGGCAAGTAATACTTTTTATCTAAGCCTGGAAAAGAAATTAAGCGGCATGGGGTGTGTGTGTGTGTGTGTGTGTGTGTGTGTGTGTGTGTGTGTGTGTG
>NC_037689.1:8950024-8989389 GCF_003255815.1 Theropithecus gelada | reverse complement strand
GTGTGTGTGTGTGTGTGTGTGTGTGTGTGTGTGTGTGTGTGTGTGTGTGTGGTGGCGGGGGTGGGGGTGTTCAGCCTCCTTTGGATTGAAGTACAATTTGCCCCCCTTCGGTTTTTGCGTTTCTGAGCTTTGCCAGATCCAAGCGGTTTGCTGTTGGGTACAGAGTTTGAGGTGATTCGGGAAAGGAGTGTGATGAGGGAGGCTGGAGCCCCGGCGTTCCGCAGCCTACAGCCTCCCCGAGAGCAAGGCGAGAGTGCCCCGGCAGCAGCAGCTGTGCTAGCGCTCGGGAGCTGAGGCTACTCTGGTCTCCGCAGCTATCTGGGCATCTGTCTGGCTCGCCTATGCCACAGGAGCCTGCCTTGTGCTTTTAGCTGGATTTCCCAGCCACCGGCAGGAGTTGTTTTTTTTTTCCCCCCCAAACTTGTTAACGCGCGCGCGCGCGTGTGTGCGTGTGCGTGTGTGTGTGTGTGTCTTGGGCTGGGGAAATTCACTGCAACACCCACACCTTTTTCACCTCCTGAAGCAGTCTGACATTAGAGATGGGAGATTCTGTTGCGAAGAGAACGGCTGATGCCTAGCGCAGCACCTTTCCCACCACATCGGGAGACTTTAGAAGCTCTTTCTGTTATAGTCACCTACACATGCATACAAACCATCATCTTAGTCAGACCTAGACTTGAGGCGCCAATATCTTGCCAATTGTAATTAAAATTTGAGAAGACTACCCGTTAAGCCACAGCTGGGTGGGGGGATCGGACGGGGGAGAAACACCTGTAAGCCTGATTTGAAATATGAGAAGTGAGTTTATCTCCCATACACATAATGCTGCAGTTGTGGGTAGCAGCCCTCTTTCTGCAGCCCCTTCTCTAGCCATCTACTCCCAGACCATATCCTCCACCATTCCCTCTTCTTTTGCCAATGGACTCTGACCTAGCCAGAATTTTCTGGAATCTGCAGCATCTTTCTGTTACCTACACTATGTCTCAGCAATAAATAATACCACAAGAGCACAGTCTCACCTAACTCCCTCCAAAAACCAGAATCTCTGGTGAGGTCTGCATTTCCCAGATCCTTGCTGCAGCATCACAGCCTAAGCCTACCTTTGCAGAGATATGTTACACTGCTTGGCAGCTACTAAGCTAGTGCAGGGACGGTCCTTAAACTCTGGGGATGGAAAGACCAGGAGAGGTGAGCCCTATCCATTCCCTCATATGGTAGTCCTCCTTCCAGTAAGTTCACCTTAGGGGCCCACTCTCTTCACCCTCCTTGGGCTTGTTCTCCTTTCCCCTATCCCACACCTCAAGTAGCCAAGCTGCCTTTAACCTTAAGAGTTCAGGACTGAAATATACAGGTGCCAGAGCTCATTATCAGATCTGGCTCATAAAAGTGCCAGAACTGACCAACCAGTAAGCCCAGGATTGGAGATCACTTCTCTGGCTCTCACACCTTAATGAAGTCCCTGTCCTTAGAAGGAGCAGATATCCCACATTTAAATTTTGCTTTTTACTAAACCTGACATGTAGCTAGATGGGCTGAAGGCTGAGCAGTCACAGAGTAAGATGGCCTCTTTGGTTACAGATGGCCTCTTGGGGTTTGGCATAGACAGTGTATTGTCAAGCGGGATACCATCAGGGGGCAACTTGGAGTTACTGTTTTATATATGTTTATTGAAACTCTTGTCTATAATTCTACACTGAATTATAATGAGGCCAACATTTATGATGTAGACTCTTGCTACAAGGTCATTTTGAGGTTGAATGCTAAAATAGTTGTTTGTACATGGCTTTTGCTCCATTAGGGTAGGTTACTGGAGATATGCTGCCTGAACTACATTATGATTAGTTTTGAAGGTTTTAGAAAATTATTTTTCAGCACATCATTAGCTATCTTATTGCTTCATATCATAGTAAGGGTTTTTGTGTGTGGGGAGGGGGCAGGGGAGTTCCTTAGCCCAGTATTGAATACCATGCTTTACATTGGAGGTAGGGTAGAGGGATGGCCAAAATGGTTTATTGGTACCTGGTTTGGGGAGGCACCTTTGCTGTAACTAAGCTACACCTTCCTCTTTCCCATAACCTGATGGTTTCTTAATAAAGTTTTGCTTAGATGCTTCTGTATTTTCCTCACAACCTAACCCAGGGCTTGAGGTCATAGTCAGGATTCAGGAAATGTCTGTTAAGTGGATGATTCATTGTAGGTTACTGGTTAGGATGTATTTTTCTGCATTGTTTTTTAGCAGTATTTGATATTTCAAATGATTAATGATCTCCTAAGAGGCTCTCTTTTAATTGAACAATACTGATTTTTAAAAAGGCCAAGAGGTACATAAGAATTTATTTAACCAGACATTTATGGAATGATGACCATATCCACAAAGGCTTGGATGAACATGGTTCTGGACGTCCCAGGGCAGAAATGGTCCTTAGCCTGGGACTTTTGGGCATGTTGTATAAGTTACCTGATTGGACTGGATGAAGGATCGATCAGTACAGTAGACTCATATCTTTTGAATATGCGATGCACTACCTCACCCAACTGCCAGCATTTACTCTGATTCTACCCAAAATAAAGTTTATCCAAGCCAGCATGGAGCTCCTTCAGTTTCAGCCATGCTCAGAGTTCTGGAGAGGCAAAGGAGAGAAAAGCTGAGAAATGTGACAAAATTAAAGCTCTTCTCCCTTCTTGTTTTCATTTCATTTTCATTATTGAATGAGAGAGTGGCACTGTACTGCTAGAGTGGAGACCTTTCCCCCCTTGATCAGTAGCTTTAAATTCCCTAAGTCCTCCCTTTTAGAGCAATTTGGGAAGAAATCCGTGTCTCTCCCGAGTCTTAGCAGCTGCCAACCTCTCCTACTGTACTACCTCGGGATGTGCCAAGCCAAAATAGCAACCTTTATAATAATCTACTAAATAAAATAAGGAGATGGGATGAAGAACAGACAGCATTTATGGAGAATGTAGAGGATTCAGACAATTAATTTAGCTGGGATTAAAATGCAAACTTGTTAACCTTTACTCACTGTAGTCTCCTAGGATTAATTGATATAGGATTGGAGAGTTAAAAAGTTAATACCTTGCATTTGTATAATGCCTTTTGATTTCTAAAGTAGTTTCACATATATTATCTCACTTCAGCCTCACAATAAATGTGTGAGACAAGCAAATTCGGACTTCCATCATATACCCCTGCCCTTTACCCTTTAACAGATGAGAAAACACAAGTCCAGTGAGATTAAGTGCCATGTCTTAGGTCACAGAGATAATTAGTGGTGGAACAGACATTTAGAACTTGTGTCACTCAATTCCCAGCTGAGGGAGACCAGAGCACAATACTGAGGGCTGTGAGCTGGGTGCTGTGAGACAGGCTCTGTGTAAATCCTCTCCATAGTAGAGTGGGAAGGCTGCCTTAATGCCTGTTTCTTTCTTGGGCCTGTCAAAGGAGTGGAGACTCTTCCATTTTTACCTTGATGTTTCTCAGCTCTCACTCTTTCTGGATAGCAGTTAATGATCTGTAACCAAGCTCACTGTAGAAGGTCCCTGTTTAGAGGAACATTTTTGAATATGTATGTAATATAATAATTCAACCAGGGTATACTCATTTTATTGGTTCTGTTTTTATGTTTTCTTGAAGTGAAGCACTCCACAGTTAAGACATATTTACTGCCAGTCTGTGGTGTATACAGCCCTATTAGGTGTCCTGGGGAAGGAGAAAGGGCAGAAATATTAGACATGATCCTTCCCACAACAATTATTCGAGCTTGGTGGTCAAGATAAGCCAAATACAGGTGAAAAGTAATCCGAACAGACACCAGTTTATGATCATGACACCATACTTTGTACCTTTCTGGGGGGCTGGGGGTGGGTGGGGACTAAGTGTGACAGAGCGGAAAGGAAATTGCAAGGGGAGTCAGGAAATCTGGCTTCATATTAAGGTTCTACCACTAAACTCTCAACATGACCTTATACAGATCATTTAATATCTTTGGGACTTAAGTTTTCTCCTATGAAAAATGGAGGTGGGAATAAAGTTGAACTTGATCATCTAGCTCTAAAGTCTGTTTTAGCACAAAATATCAGGAATCCTGTGAGTGAATCACGGACAGCTTTTTGTAAGGGGACAGATCTTGAAATGGGTCTTGAATGATGCAATTAACATAGATTAGCAAAGAGGAAGTGGAAAGGCATTGCAGACAAGGAGAGAAGCAAAGATAGAAACCTGGTGGCGAGAATGAGCCAGGCTGGTTGAGATAGAGGGACCATACCAATGACTGATGAGAGATGAGATTAGAGTGAAGCGGTGTTTGGTTTTCTGTTCTTGTGATAGTTTGCTGAGAATGATGGTTTCCAACTGCAGCCATGTCCCTACAAAGGACACAAACTCATCCTTTTTTATGGCTGCATAGTATTCCATGGTGTATATGTGCCACATTTTCTTAATCCAGTCTGTCACTGATGGACATTTGGGTTGATTCCAAGTCCGCATGTTCTCACTCATAGGTGGGAACTGAACAATGAGATCACTTGGACTCGGGAAGGGGAACATCACACACTGGGGCCTATCATGGGGAGGGGGGAGGGGGGAGGGATTGCATTGGGAGTTATACCTGATGTAAATGACGAGTTGATGGGTGCTGACAAGTTGATGGGTGCAGCACGCCAACATGGCACAAGTATACATATGTAACAAACCTGCACGTTATCCACATGTACCCTAGAACTTAAAGTATAATAAAAAATAAATAAATAAAAATAAAAAAAAAATAAAGAACTCAGGCTCTGGATTTAAAATGACTTGGATTCAAATCCTACACAATTTGCTAGCTCTGTGACCTTGAACAAATTACTTATCTTCTCTCAGCCTCAATTTCTTACAACAGTTAGCTAACAGAGAAATTATGTGGAGTAACTAACATTGTGTTACATAACACACAGTCAAAACTGTAAACAATGAAGAGTAATGGTACAAATATCTAAACAAATCTGACACGTTTTTAGGTAAAAATATAAATTCTGAAAGTAAAAAAGCCTCATAATCTCATTAATTTAAAATATATGTGGGGCCAATAAACACATAAAAAGATGTTCCACATCATTAGTTATCAGGGAAATGCAAATCAAAACCACGAGATATTACCTCACATCTACTAGGATGGCTACAATCAAAGAAATAGATAATAACAGTGTTGATGAAGGTGTGGAGAAACTGAACGCCATACACTGCTGGTGAGAATGTGAAATGGAGCAGCTGCTTCAGAAAACAGTTTGGCATTTCCTCAAATGCTTAAACACAGAGTTACCATATAATCCACCAGTTCTACTCCTAGCTATATATGCATGATAATTAAAAACAGTTATTCAAAAATTTGTATGCAAATGTTCATAAAAGCATTATTCATAATAGGCAAAGGTGGAAACAATCTAAACGTTCATCAACTGATGACTGGACACATAAAATGGGGTCTATCCATACAGTGAATATCATTAAGATATAAAAGGGAATAAAAAGTAGTGATACATAGAACATGATGAACCTTGAAGACATCATGCTAAGTGAAAGAAGTCAGTCACAAAGAACCACATATTGTGTAATTCAATTTATATGAAATGTTCAGAATAGGAAAATCTATAGAGACAGAAAGCACATTAGTGGTTGCTAGGGACAAAGTGAATGGAGATGGTATGGTGGTGACAGCTAAGGGATGTGGGGTTTCCTTTGAGGGTAACACAAATGTTCTAAAATTATTCTGATGAATGTACAACTCTGTGAATATACTAAAAGTCACTGAATTGTATACTTCAAATGGGTGAATCAAGGTACATGAATTAAATTTCAGTAAAGGTGTTTTTTAAAATAAATACATGTAATATATATTTGCATAATAAAAAATATAGTATAAAAAAAGAGATTAGAGTGAAGCAAGTGGTAGGGAGAAAGGGGGATGTAAAAGGTTTTCAGCATCAGATTGAAGAGTTGGAAGATTTGGTTTTAAAGGTAATGGGAACAATGCAGGCTGTTTGAATATAGGTGTACGTGGTAAAAGTAACCAGTGAGAAAAAAATTGTCCTTGACTGTGTATTTGGTTCTGGAAGCATCTACAAATCTATTTTGTTCCCCTTGAGCTGATATCCAATTAATTTGAGGTAATTTGTAAAATCATGATTCTTTCTTTATTTTTACTGCAACCTCTAGTTTTGGGTCTGCATTGCCAAGGCTGCTGGCCCAACTGGCTTAACCACCTGCCTATACATTTGGATTTAGTCCATAATGGGTCGTTTGGCTTCCATGGACTCAACATGCTAATAGGATTTCTAATTTAAAATTCTAACTGATGATGAATGACCAGGGGATGAGAGAAAGGTCTTTGTAGGCAGGCAGGAGTGGGATGGTTGTGGACCTGAAAGCAGATTCGAAGATTGAAAATAGTTTGAAGGAAGATAAGAAAAAAATGAATCTTTGCAGAATCTTTAACTCACTGTGGCTTAGATATGGGGGAAAGCTGATGAGAAACAGCCATCCAGTCTAACCTGCCAAGGATCTAAACTCAGCTTGTATTAATAAGAGAAAACAGATTGCTCCAATGGCATAGAGAAAAACGTGGTGGAAATTGGTGTGGCAGATCACAGGTGTGTGTGGGGGGAGCTGAGGGAGAGAATATAGAGCTGATAGTGTCCCTTAGGTGATGGTGTTTAGAAAGAGTGAAAAAGATTATTAGAACCCTCCTGGTGTGGTGTCAGTAATGGAGGCAGGCAGACATTTGTAATACTCATTCTCAATATTTGAATATGTGTATGTGTGTGTATCTTTATCCAAAAAGGAAAAAAGATGATGTTAGTAAGAATTGTCTCTGCACAAAATTACTTTGCTACCTCACCACCCTCTACAAATGCTTTATGACTGACTTTAGGAGGGAAAGTGATGGATATAGGAGGGAGGAACAGATAGAGAAAGGAATTTAGGAAAAAGAGGTGTTGATAGGCAGAACTGCTGTGATGAAAAAGGTTGGGGAAGAAGGTGGCTTTCTTTTCCTCCAAAGAACTGCCAGCAGCCTTTCTGGCTGCCCCTTTTTCTCTTTCTTGTAATTTCCCTTTACTGAGAGTTAGCTCAAAATGCAGAATTAATCAGTTCTGTCATAAGAAGGAATCTCAGGGGAGGGGCTTGAGACAATTGAAGCGACTTACAAGGACAAGATATCACATAACTTGGTTGTCTTAGACGGAGATTAAAGCATTCAATAGTCATTTCCAGGACCTCCCTTCTATCATTCACCTTTTGGTTTTAAGTCCCCATGCTCTAGTTATGACCTTTGGGCACAGCCATTTCTGGAAGGGCCTATTCCCTTTAACTACACTTCATATGACAAAACTAGGCTCAGTTTTACCCTTTCTCTTTCTCAGCTTCACTGGTCTCTGCAATAACAAGGCCCTTTCCCAACTGGGCCTCAGAACTTTAACGTGACCCTGGGGCAAAACTGCAGCTTCCTGACCCCCAGGGTTTCTAGGGATTGCATTATTCAATCATCAATTCCACAAATAATTATTGAACATCTACTACATGCTTGGCACTCATTTGAATGCTGAGGAATCACCAAAAAACAAGACAGATATCATCCATGCTCAAACAGCATTTATTGGCTAAGGGATGGGGAAATACAAACATTAAACAAGCATACATACATGAAGACGTTGTTTCAGAAAATAAGTGCAATAAAGAAAACAAAACAGGATGATGTGATAGAAAGTGCCTGGAGGGCTACTTTGGTCAGTCAATTTATTTACTCATTTGCTTAATCCTATAGGACATCCAAAATAGTCTGGAATTACTTCACCAACGCTACTACCAACAACAAACCTACTAAATAAACTTCAAGATTTTTTTCCACCAACTTCTGATTTGAAAAATTTTCAATCCTACAGAAAAGTTGCAAGGATAATACAGTGATCACTTACATATTCTTTACCAATTGCTAACACTTTATCACATTTACTTAATATCTATAACTCCATCTATTTATCTGCATATCTATCTATTTTTGGCTGAGCCACGTGAACCTTTGTTGCAGACATCATGATATGTCACACGTAAGTATTCAGCATATACATTCAGCATGTATCTCATAAAGAGCAAGGACATTCTCCTTCACACACAATACGATGATCACACTTATGAAATTTAACAATGATACATTAATATTATCTAGAATACAATGCATATGTGAATTTCTCAAATTGTCCAAATAATGCTCTGTATAGCTTTTTTTTTTTTTTTTTTTTTGTAAATATGGGGTCAAATCATAGATTGCATTTAGTTCTGTCTCTTTAGTCTCCTTTAATCTAGATTAGTCCTAGCTTTCATTTGTCTTTCATGACATTGACACTTTTGAAGAGTACAGACCAGTTGACTTTAGACTGGATTTCAATTTCAATTTGGGTTTGCCTAATTGTTTGAGATTGGATTGTCATGGAAGGCTTCTGTGAAGAGGCAACTTTCAGTTGAGTCCTGTGAACACAAGGAGGCAGCTGTGAAAATATCTGGGGAAAGGAATTCCAGGCAGAGGGAATGGCAAGTACAAACTCCTGGAGATGGAGACAGGCTTGTGTTTGAGAGAGAAAAAGCAGACCAGAATGACTGGAGCCTAGAGATCAAGGGGGAGAGTCGTATGAAATGAAATAAGATAGGCGGGATTCAGATCATGATGTAGCATATAAGTCAAGGGAAATAGAATATTTTGTTCTAATTGCACTGGTAGGCCACTAAGGGTTTTATGTAATTTGGTGACATGATCTGATTTGAATTTGCTTTTAAAAATAGTTTTTACACCGCATGTTCTCACTCATAAGTGGGAGGTGAACAATGAGAACACACGGACACAGGGACGGTAACAACACACACTGGGTCCTGGGGTTAGGTGGGGGTAGGGAGAGCATCAGGATAAATAGCTAATGCATGCAGGGCTTAATACCTAGGTGATAGGTTGATCTGTGCAGCAAACCACCATGGCACACGTTTACCTATGTAACAAACCTGCACATCCTGCACATGTATCCTGGAACTTAAATAAATACAATAAAGTTGAAAAGAAAAAAGAAAAAATTATAATAAAAAAATTTTAAAAAATAAAAATAGTTTTTATTTTCTAAAGAATTTTGCTTTGTATGCAGTTTAAAGAAACAAATAGGTACATGTCACAGCTGTCAGTCTGCCCCCCTCTCCCATTATCTACTCCCTAGAGGGAACTACTTGGAGCTCCTTTAGCTAAATAGCATGCTTGTAAAGCTAATTCATAATTTTTCAGATTAAAGCACTCTATGGAAGAGGAGAGTTTAGCTCATTATCATCATAAGCCCCCGTGCATGCACAAACACAGACTTCCTATTCCACCACTCTACCAGTACAGTTATGTCATAATTTTGACTAGCTCAATATTCAGTGTTTACATTATTTTGACTCTGGAAATGCTATTCACAGCTGAGTTACATAGCACACTAGGATTACTTTTCCTTTCTTGCACATCTGCTTGTTTTTAATGGAGCTGATAATTGTCTTGTTTATTCTCTTGCTTATTTTTCTACACACTTAACATTAGCTCATCCACAACCTGTTCCCCAGTTGACTAAATATTCTCCCAATACGTGAAGATGCATTGGCTCTTCTGTCAGTTTCATCTTCTGTGAGACATCTTTGAATTGCTCCAATCCGGCCCAATTGCTCTCTAGATCTGTAGAACGCTCTCATCCTGCGATATCCCTAATAATTTTGAAGATATTTCTTCATTGTTTTCTAGCTTCTAACTTTTGAGAAGCCTGAGGCCATTTGGAATCCTTCTCTCTTGTAATTTTTCTTTTCTGGAAGCCACTGGGTTCTTTGTTTTGTCTTAGGGTGCAACATCACATTGATATCCCCTGGTGTGTGTCCATTTTCTTTCACTGTGTTGGGTATTCTGTGGACCCTTTCAATCTTAAAACTGTCTTTCAACTCTGGGAACTTTTCTTGAATTATTTATTTAATTTTGTTTTCTCCAGTTTTTCTGACCTTCTCCTTCCTGGAACAAATGTTATTCTTATGTTGGACTACCTGAATAATGTAATTTGCTTCCATTTTTCTTATATTTTCTATCTTTCCATATGTTTGTCTGTTTGCTCTACTTCTGGGCTGTTCTCTCAGTTTTATCTTTCATACCTTCTGCATTACTGCAATGCAATTCTGACACTAACAGAGTTAGCAGAGACTCTGTTGGTTAAGGGCACAGTCTCCAACGAACTGTTCTCACTTCAGATGCCAGCTACAAGTTCAGGGTTACCTGCACTTCTGACCAACTGGCTACCAACTTGGGTATTCCAATGAGCACTCAGGTTTGATGATTCCCTAGAATAACTCACAGAACTCAGAAAAGTACCATGTTTATGATTAGTTTTATTACAAAAGATTCAAATCAGGACTAGCCAAATGAAGAGACCTAGAGGATGAGGTCTGGGAGTGCCCTAATTGTGGAGCTTCCATGTCCTTCCCTTGTGGAATCAGGATATGTCACTCCTGGCATATCAATATGTTTACTAACTAGGAAATTCACCTGAGCCTTGGTGTCCAGGGTTTTCACAGGAGTTTCATTATACAGGCATGACTGATTGAATCACTGACCATGTGATTGAATTCAGTCTCCAGCCCTCCTTCTTCCCTCCCCAGAGGTCATCTTCGGCTGATATCACCTGGCACAAAGCCTTAACTCTCTAGTAACACTGTTGGTCTTTACAGCCTCACCAACCCCCATCCTGAAACTACCCAAGAGCCCACCCTAAGCCACCTCATTAGCATAAATTCAGTCATGGGTCCAAAGGCCCATCATGAATAACAAAGACATTCTTATCACTCAAGAAATTTTAAGAGTTTAGAAGCTCTTTCCCAGGAAACTGAGACAAAGATCCTGCAACAAAGACCAGACAAATTTTTCGTTCTACAACATTTTCTAATAAGTTCAAAGCAGGATTTAAAAAAAATTCAACTTTTATTTTAGATTCAGGAGGTACATGTGCAAGTTTGTTACATGGGTATATTGTGTGATGCCAAGGCTTGGGGTACAAGTGATCCTGTCATCCAGGTAGTGAGCATAGTACCCAATAGTTTTTCAACCCTTGACTCCCTCCCTACCTCCTGCTAAGTAGTACCCACTATCTATTGTTGCCATCTTTATGTCCATGAGGACCCAGCATTTAGTTCCAACTTATAAGTGAGAACATGTGGTATTTGATTTTCTGTTCCTGTGTTAATTTGCTTAGGATAATGGCCTCCAGCTAAAGCAGGAATTTTTCAGAGCAATTTTTTGCCCTCTGAGTATGATTTTAAATATAATCTTGCTCTTGTTTGATAGATACAATATCTTACCTCTTCGAGCACAATAATGGTTATTAATTTTCATTTCTGTTTCTTTTAAGTTTTTGGTTTATTGGTTGGTTTAGGTCTCTATCTTTGATATTGCAGGCTTTCCTCAGATAGTTTGTCATCCTTGGCTGTTTGCTCATATTTATGAGTAGGTTCCTAAAAAGCTAATTAAAAGGTCAGAGTATTTAGTGAGACTCGTGTGAGTATATCAGTTTTCTACTGTGGCATAACAAGTTGCCACAAATATAGTGGCTTAAAACAATACACATTAATAATCTCATGGTTTCTGTGCATTAGCAGTTCAGGTCTGGGGTAGCTGAGTTCTCTGTCAAGAGTCTTCCTAGATTGTAATCAAGGTGTTGGTCAGGATGTAAACTCATCTGGAGTTTTGACTGGGGAAGAATTTTCTTCCAAGTTTAATCAGGCTGTTGTTGGCAGAATTTATTTTCTAATGACCACATGACTGGGGCCTCAGCTTTTTGCTAAGTGTTGGCTGGAGGCTACTCTCAGGTCTTAGAGGCCATCCACAGCTCCTTAAAGAGATTGGCAGTTACTTGCCATATAGGCTTCTGCAACATAGCTTCCCATTTCATCAAGCCCAGAGGAAGAGACATTAGCTTCTGTCCGCTAAAGCAGAGCCTTTTATAATGTAGCTTAATTATGAGAGTGACATCCCATCACCTTTGCCATATTCTGTTAGGTTAGAAACAAGTCACAGTTCCCATTTCCATTCAAGAAGAGAGAAGTACACAAAGGCATGAGTACGAGGAGGTGGTATCCACTGGTGACTACTGTGGGTCTGTCTACCACAATGGGTTTCACTGCAAGGTGATCTGGCTGGGTCATTTCACTGGACAACCCTTTATATCAACATCTTTAGTTTTTTTTTTTTTCTTTTTATTATTATTATTTTTTTCTGAGGTTGTTCACATTTCCAAAGAAGAATATTCAAGCCTGGAGGTTGTAAGCCTGACTGTCAGCATTCTAAGAACTAAGTGGGGCCAGGCACGGTGGCTCAGGCCTGTAATCCTAGCACTTTGGGAGGCAGAGGCAGGCAGATCATGGGGTCAGGAGTTCGAGACCACCCTGACCAACATAGTGAAACCCTGTCTCTACTAAATATACAAAAAATAAAAATAAAAATTAGCCAGACATGGTGCTGTGCACCTGTAATCCCAGCCACTCGAGAGGCTGAGGCAGGAGAATCATGTGAACCCAGGAGGTGGAGGTTTCAGTGAGCCGAGATGGCGCCATTGCACTCCAGCCCAGGTAACAGTGTAAGACAACACCTCAAAAAAAAAAAAAAAAAAAAAAAAGAAAAAGAAAAAAAAAAGCACTAAGTGGGATAAGAGGCTAAGAATCTCAAAAATCAATATGTAAACTTCTGAATGTCCTTGTTTTCCATATGGTACTTCTTCCTCAACTGTGCTTCCCCAGTCCAGAGACCCTCTGTTTTACTCTCTCTAGAGAATAAACCTCACATCTGATGGGAGTTGGGGCAGAGACAATCACACAGCTGTGAGGAGTTGTGGAGGAGATCTTAGGATCCAACTGGTTAATAAGAATTTCAACCAATACTCTTGATTTTAGGCTTACTTTCACCTCCACTTCCAGAAGTACTGGTCCTGCCAATTTTTGAGCCTTTTGGAGGTTCTTTGTTGTGAATTGTATTGGTTGTCAGTTTTCCCCAATGCCAGTTTTGGATTCATTTTCTGCAGGTCAGCTGTCAGTTACCCTTGTATATCTATTTTTCTAGCTTTAAATATTGCACTGTTATCTTCTCTCCCCAAATTACTGTCATTTTAATGAGGGTTGGCAGTGAAGTGGAGGTAAATACATGTGTTCAGATTGTCATGGTCAATGGGATGTCCTAATTTACATGTTAAAAAGATTACGGTGACCTTTTTGTGAAGAAGACTATGAGGGAGGGATAACAGTGGAAGTTGGGAGAACAATTAGGTAGCTAGTTCTAAGAGATGTTTAAGGGAAGAAATGGATAGCACTTGGTAGTAGATTGAGAGTGGGGAGAAGAGAGAGAGAGGGAGGTGTCACCAATGACTCCTAAGCTTGTGTAGTAGGATGGATGGTGGATTTCACCCATTTCGTGATTCATTGTTTTCATGTCATTTTCCAGGGCTGCTATCAACACACTTGTCTCCTTCACTACTACAATTGATGTCACCACAAAACCAGCTCAGAGCAAATCTAACATTGCCAGGAACACAGTTACCATGATAAGAAAGCCCTAATGTAATGACCACCACCACCAACAACTACTACTACACCAGCTCCCAGTTATGAAGTGATCACTGTAAGCCTGGTTCCATATTAAGTACTTTCCATATACTATTTTAATTAACTTCCCCAATAGCCCCGTGAGGTAGATACCCATCTGTAGTTTATTACCATTGAATTCTCCAAGTGAATTCTTTCTGAATCAATCAAGTTCTGGGGAGTATAGTTTCACAAGAAAATATGACAGGGACTCTAGAAGTGGTGGGAGGGCTCATCACATAAGCTGTTGCCATTCCTACTCATTTGCTGTCTACTCCACACCCGTGGTAGGATGCATCCACTCTTTACTCATACTGCCTTGTCCCTCTGGTTAACCACCTCCTCCTATTCTTGTCTCAGAATTTTGCTTCTTTTGAAAATCCTCTCTTATAGTTTGTATTATTGCCCAAAGTGGCAAGAACGTCCCCTTTGCCTCAACTGTAGCATGGAACTACAGCCTTATTCTACTCTACAAGCTCTTCATAGGAGAAATGGAGGCTTGGAGTGGAGATGAGAACTTTGCCCAATCTTCAAACTTATGTGGAATTTCAGGAATAAAACACATAAGGATGGAAATGTCTTGAATTGTTCACATGAATGTAGCCTAGAAGAGGACAAAAAAGGGGAACAGGAAGAAGTAATTTTAATGCAATTTGAGACTTTCCCCAAGTTTCTTGAGAAATGGAAGACTTGGGGGGACTGGGAACAGACGGTATAAATTACGTTAACTTATTATTAATTACTTGGGATTGTTACCCCTAGGAGAAATCCTGGAACGATGTCTTAGTCGGCTTGGGTTGCCATAACACAATATCATTAGACTGGGGAGCTTAAGCAACAGAAATTTATTTCTCACAGTTCTGGAGGTTGGAAGTCTGAGATCAGGGTGCCCCCATGGTTGGGCTCTAGGAAGGGCCCTCTTTCTGGCTTGCAGATAGCTGCCTTCTCACTGTGTCCTCACATGGTGGAGACAGAGAAAGAGAACAAATTCTCTGGTGTCTCTTCTAATATGGACACTAATCCTATTGAATTAAGGCCCCACCCTTATGGATTCATTTAACCTTAATTACCTCCTTATAAGCTCTATCTTCAAGTCACATTTGGGGTTAGGGCTTTAACATACAAATATGGGGGGACACAATTCAGTCTATAGCAGAGATTATGCTCTGCTTTGCCAAGTCCTCTAGTGTTAATCAATACAATTGAGAACATAGGACACTGACAACCAAGTCAATCAGCAAACCTAGGTGAGATTTGCCTAGGCCCCTGTGTTTCTGCTGTAACATTAGCTCTGACAGTTTCTGTAGAGCTGACACTCTTTGTCTCTAACCATTTATGTTCTGCTGAGTTCTGGCTGGATTTTTACTCTTCTGTAAATTTCTTTCTACTGTGTTATATTAAGCTTCATCAAGACATACTTCTATGATGATAAATGAGGTGGCTAGATTGACTGACTATGTACTAAAATATCATTGACTTTCCTTCCTTGAGAAATGTTCTTTTTGTATGTGTGACTAGTGAAGGGGGTAATGGTAATTCAGAGGATAGAGTTTGTAAAAGATATTTGACTTCTTTGGAGACAAGAGTGATGAGAGAAGATTTTGTAGTCTTGACGACATCACATGTATGCTCTTTCTCCTCCATGGAAACAAAAATGTGTGAGTGAGACTGATGAGTCAGCTAATTCTCACTCCCCTCCTCCACTCCCACCTCCACCACTAGCCTAAGGACTAGTGTTTTTCTTCTTCAAGGCCAAGAATGAACATACTAAAGAATAGAAGGGGATATCACAGTGCCATAAGTAACTAAGTAACTTAGTTTCTCAGTTATTATAGTCCTGATTCCTGCTAGAGAGCCTTCTGTTATTGCTCTAGGTACCTTCAGAACAGTGCATTTAGCCACTCACTGTGAACCCAGTTTTTTCTAAGATATCTTGATATAGCAAGAGGTTTGAACTTTAAATATTCCGTGGTTCTCAATGCATGAAAGTCTGTTTCTGGGGATTTTTTTTTTTTTAGGATATATTATATTGGGGTTAGTGTCTTTTTATGCAGCCAATCATATTCATTCTTTCACCAAGCATTTATTGAGCACTTATTGTGTGCCAGGCACTGTGGTACATACTGGAGATTTAAAGACATGCAAGATACAATTTCCTGCTTTTGATGCACTTATAGCTCCACATACAGATCTCTCTTCCAGAGACAGTCCCACATGATCACCGAAATACAGAATAATAAGTGTGATGATTAGATGCCTGGACAAAGTATGGCTTTTTTTTTCTTCTTCTTTGGGGAACCAGGGAATGTTCGCAAAGGAGGTGACATTTGAGCTACGTTTCTAAGATGGAGAAGAAGGAAAAAGTTATTTTCAGGCATTAGGAAAAGCATATGAAAAGACGCAGAAATGTAAAGGGGTACAGAGTGTTCAAAGGTCTGCAGGAAGTTCATTTTGATTGAGGCAATGTCAGGTGATCTTGCTAAAAAGGAGAGTTCGAGTGATTGTGAAGAACCTCCTTATGCCATGCTAAAGTACTTGGATTTAGCATTGAACATTTTTAGGCAGAGGCATGGCATACTATTATTGGCAATGTATAAAGTTCACTCCAACAACTACATGGAGGACAGTTTGAAAGGAGGCAAGAATGAATGTACAGAGACAGATTAAAAAGCTGTCGCAAAAATCCCAGTGTGAGGACGATAAGGGTCCAAACAAAGGCAGTGACAGTGGAAACGATAAGGAGGGAATATGGTTAAGGGGCGATTCCAAAGAAGATAAAATAGGACTTTGTAGCCAATTGAACATAGTTATTGGAGAGAGAAAAATGTTTTGTGTGACTCCCAGGTTTCTAATTTAGGTAACTTGATAGATGACAGTGCCATTAATAGAGATCAGTTGGAGACATCCAGGAGACAGTTGAATTTATGGGTCTGGAGTAGGGGAGAGATATGAAAGTCAGAGATAAAAATTTACGTATCATCAATGGAGTAGTTGAAGGCATGGGAATGGAGAAGATTTCCCTGGGCAAGTTTCCAGAATGATATGAAAAGGGCCTTATGAAAAGGGTCTCTGAAAATAGTAACCTTTAAGGGGTAGACACAGGAAGAGAATTTTATGAAGGAGAATGAATAATCAGAGAGATAGGAGGAAAACCTGAGAAGAAGGAAGATATGGTCCACAGTGTCAGATACAGCATAGAGGTCAAGAAAGATGATGGCAGAAGCAGGGCCCACTTGATTTAGCACTCAGGGGTGTTAGTGACCTTAAAGAGGGCATATTCAGTAGAATGGTGCCAGGAGAGCTCAGCCCAAGTAGGCTGAGACACAAATGACACAAATGGGAGGGAAGGAATTGGAGACTGAGAGTACAGACTACTTTCTTTTTCTTTTTTTTTTTTACTTTGACATATGGATTCATAAACATTCTAATAACAATGAACCTCGTCCTGAGGGTCTCTTGTGCACTGAAGTATACAGCCAGGATGATCAGCAACAGATACTTTTTAGTTGTATCTAATATTAGTATTTATTTGTGTATATTGTGCTGTGGTTTATATACAATATGTATGAATAAGTATACATGTATGAGGGTATCTTTTGGTTCTGATAGGGTAATGAATCAATCACAGTTTTGGAGATCCCTTCTGGAGAGTAAGATCTGCAGACCTACTGACCCCTTTGGTTCTGGAAAAGCTCCTAACTGCCTCAAAGCAGCCTCATTCCCAGTGCAGGGGAAATGTTATGTAGGGAATGCAACTCTCCTGGAAGCATTTTAATTTACCCATGCCGGGAACATTCCTCTCTCCATATGCCTTTACTGGGCATAAAGATTTGTGTGCAAATGGATCTGGTAAGCACTCCTGAGTCCATCAGGATTCCTCAAGGCAGTTACAAAGACTAAATTCTGAAATCCACAGAGGTGCCATCTTGCCATCTCAGGCAGTGACGGTCAACACTTTTTTCACTTTAACACACCTGAGGAGGCTTGACTGTCACTATCAGTAACAGTAATTTCTTGACAGTGAGCCAGGAGGTGAGATAATAAAGATGGACCACTTTTGTTAAACAGTCAGATACTGTCATCAGCGTTTTACATCAACTAAGTAAACTACTATGTCTCCAGGATACAGGTGTGGAAACTGGTTAAGAAGTGTGGTGGTGAAGCAAGAGAGAAAGTAAAAGAAACACATATGGAGAAGGCAGGTGTGGTTTGCCACTCAACTGAATTCTCATCTGAACTCTGTCCTCTTCTCTGAAGATGTAGACTGTGTACCTGGCCTTGTGTTGGAGCAACTAGGAATGGGTTAGGAGATGAAAATGGCAATGTTCCTAACTTTAAGATGCTTATGTACTGTTTGGCTAGATTTGTTATTTCTTAAGAAAGAAATATATGGAACAATAAAGAATAGGTGGTGTTTTTAAAGCTGGGTTGTAAGGCAGCTGCTTGGAACTTTGAGTTCATTTTACTTTGGGAACTTACTAAAGATATGTACCTTTTATAGGTGGATCCATAAATCCAATTTGTCCATGATATAGCTGGAATGCTATACATTTATTAGGAAAATTAATATGAAATAATGTTGTTGTGGTACTAATAATTAAGCAAAATGAACTATCAAGTTGAACAAGAATGAGTTTTAAATGACAGTACTTGAAGAAAAGCTGATTTAATTATGAGTGGTGTAAAGTAGATGAAGAAATATACATGTGGAGATTCTGAATAGGACTTTTGGCACTTTCAAGGACTTTAGAGGATACTAAAGTTTTAGAGGATACAAAGTTTCTTTATCATGGTTAATTTTATTTTAAAGCGTATGACTCTTCGTTCTTTAATTTGATTGAATCAGCGCTGCTCTTATACTTGTCAACCATAATTACAGCTTTTGGTTGAATCATGAATGGAACAAAGAAGAAAACGTTAAGGCCACCATAGGTTCATGGCTACCTAGGAGTGGTCACCTTTTCATCTCTTAAACACTTGCCCCTTAATTTCTGTCCATCTTGTTTTCTCTGTATGAGTTAGGATAAGCAATCATAGCTGTCATAATAAACAATCTTAAAATCTGTGACTTAACACAATGAGGATACATTGCTTGCTCATATGACTGTCCAATGTGGTCAGAGAGGAGAGAGATTTTCTGGTCCTCATAGTCATTCTGAAATCAAGTTTCTCCCATCTTCTAATTTGGCCATCTTCCACATATGGCCTCTATGGTCGCTATAGAAGGGAAAGAAAGGGAGCAGAGGGATTTGTTGTAGATTTTAGTGCCCAGACCTAGAAGTAGAATGTGTCACTTTTATTCACATTCCATTGGCCAGAACTAGTCATATTGTCCACCTGTGACTTCTTGTGTGCCCAGGAGAAAAATAGAGTAGTTTGCTGAACATATAGCAATGTCTCTGCCACAATGTCCATCAATACAAAATGGCTAAATGAACTGTGTATGTCTTTTCTATGGAACATTATTCAGCACTTTCAAAAGAAAGAAACGTCTCTATGTGGACTGGTATGGAAAGATCTGCAGAATATTTTGATGATCAGAAAAAATAATTTGGGAATGATATGTTACAATATAGTAACACTGGAATTTAAAAAAAAAAACAATGCCCTATGTAAAAGTACATATTCTGTATATGAATGAACATGTGTAGAAAAAGATTTAGAAGGATACCAAAATTTAAACTGTCAACAATGGTTATTTCTAGGGAGGAGAGGAGTGGATCTTGGTTGTTGATGATATGCAAAATGGACCTTATCTGTAACTTTCAAAATATTTATGAGGAAAATGAATTCACGTGTTATGTGAATAAGTAAAATTTATATAAGAGAGATATATTCGAAAATACGCATATTTGTTATCTGTTCCCAAAACAGATTTCAACTGTGAGCTTAGCTTTTGACTTGTTGAGTTTAAAGAGCTAATGAAATATCTAGGTTGTTGTCAGTGGTGACTGGTCTGGCAGACAGCCACAGATGCACATTTGGAGCTCTGGGGAGAAGCTGGAGTTACAGAGTTAATTTGAGTGTGTTTTCTTTGCATAGGGTTGAGTACTGAAGCTAAAAGAGTGTAAGGGACCTCAAAGGTGTTGCTCCTCAAAACATCAGGCCATGTCAAGAGGTGACACTTGTGGCAGAATGTAATTCATTGCACCACTTCCTTCACTGAGAAAGTTTTGTTACCAAAAACTACCAGCTGAACTAATCTATGTGTTTAGTGATGTGAGTGATTTACATTCTGGACAAGCTCCTTATCTTGTCATGAACCAATAACTGACAGTTTGCTGATGGGCACTGGTACATGGACTACAGTTTGAGTAGCAGCTCTCTGTGGAAGGAAGAATCTAGCAAGAGAAGAGATTTCAGTTGTGAGCCTTTGGATGTGACCACAGTTGGAGGGGATAGAGGAGAAAGAATTGTCAAAAGAAAAAGAAGCAATAAGATACTGAACTAATGTACAGTGTTCCCGAGTCAGGTGAGAGAAATTTTTGAGTGGTCAGCAGTGTCAAATGCCATGAATAAGTAGTGGATGAGAGAGGGAAAGCCACTGGAGTTAGCTCTGTGTGCGTGTGTGCACATGTGTGTGCTTGCTTATATTTAGAAAGACCTACAATGTCATTGAGTTCTTATTCTGTGTCAGGAACTGTGTCATGTGCTCTACAAGTATGACCTCATTTCTTGGTTGACTGATGAAAAATAATAGAGTGTATGACAGTGGTAGGGATAGAACCACAGTGCTGGAGGCTAAGGGAAGGGGTGGGTGGGCGGATATAGGCAGTCATTGCAGAGAAGAAAGGTGATGCAAAGAAGGAAACTGAATGTTAGGTAGAAATGTAAGAGGAAGGAAAGTCTAGGGAGCTCACCTAGGATGACTTTGATTTCAGTAAGGTGGGAGGCAAGATTGAGTAGCGGGAGCTTGAAAGAGCAAAGAAAGTATGTGACAGACATTGTGGGGAATGTGATGGGGGAGCCAAAAGCTACATGTGTGAAATGATATAATGGAGACCTCTTCTATCAAGGCTCAGAAGGGCAGAAAACACAAATACAGATGGCAGGGGTTACTTGTGTATTCGCAAATGTTTAAGGTGGTTGAGAAACTGGTGCTCCCAATCCCCTATTCACTTTTTCTTAATCTTGAATTTACAATAGCTTCATTTCTTTCAAGATCCTATTTCAAAGAGACAATTGTGACAGCTAAAAATCCCTCATCTAGATTGGGATGTCATTGATGTGTTGTCAGAGAAAGCTTTGGAGGCTTCCAGCTCCCCTCTGCCTTCAAGAAATCTGAAAAGAGCCGGGCGCGATGGCTCACTCCTGTAGTCCCAGCACTTTGGGAGGCTGAGGAGGGCGGATCATGAGGTCAGTAGTTAGAGACCAGCCTGCATGGTAAAACCCTGTCTCTACTAAAAATGCAAAAAATTAGCCAGGCATCGTGGCGCACGCCTGTAGTCCCAGCTACTGGGAGGCTGAGGCAGGATAATTGCTTGAACCCGGCAGGCAAAAGTTGCAGTGAGCTGAGATCGCACCACTGCACTCCAGCCTGGGCAACAGAGCAAGACTCTGTCTCAAAAAAAAAAAAAAAAGAAAGAAATCTGAAAAGAAAACTAACTCATGTAAATAGGTCTATAGGGCCATTGTCTCTGCCCCTCCCTAAGTGGCTTTAATACAGAAAAGATAACAGGGAGTGTGTCTGACCTACAAAGAGATAGAAGATTGGTATAGGGTGATGCTGTCACATGACATAGTCTGGGGCTAGGGACAATTGAAGAGATTATACTGTGGAATGAAGACCAAGCCTGGCTGATTAACAGCAATACGAAGATGACAGCCACTGAGCTCAGGGATCATAAAATTCCCAATAGTGTTTGCAGTGTGATTCTCAAATCATTTCTGTGCAGATTCTGTCTGGCTAGTGAGTACTGGAAATTTCAGATATTCACAGGTTCTTATCCCCATCTAAGTCTTCGAATAGTTTGAAATCCACTGTGCTTTCTTTTCCCCTCTCCTTGTTTTTCCTTTATCCCTTCCCTTGAGTTCTTTTATAGATTTTGCTGGGTACATTTAAGTTTGTAAGCTACACTGAGAAAGAGCAGTTCTGAACAGAGTCATGAGTAAAGGCAATGAATTGGCTATTTCAAGGTTGAACTGGGGAGTCAGCTTTGCTATTAACTGGCCATGTAAGCTTGGACAAGTCATTTCCCTCTCTGGAATTTAGTTTCCACATTTTTTTAACTGAAGGGCTTAAACTAGATGAACTAAGGGTGTGTATTAGAAGTGAAAGGCAGTATGTTTTTGAAAATCTGGATATCCAGGCCCCCTTGTTGGAGCCTCATTAGATATGGAGTAGGTCCCAGGTATCTGTGGTTTTATAAAGTGACTTAATTCCCCCTTTAACTTCTGCCATGATTGAGGGCTTCCTGAGGCCTTCAGCAGAAGAAGATGCTGGCACTGTGCTGCTTGTACAGTCTATAGAACCATGAGCCAAATAAACCTCTTTTCATTATAAATTACCCAGCATTTGGCATTCTTTTATAGCAATGCAAAACAGACTCACAAAAGGGATCTCCAGTTCTAACATAATATGAGGGGAGGGTCAAGGGAGGGGTAGGTAAAGAAAGAGAAAGCATATACACGTTTTACTCTCTGGAAAGGAGGATATCTATTATTTACACAATTAAAAACTGGGGAGCCAAGACAATAATGTATACAATACAATAATGTAGTATTTTCACATTATTAATGTATAGATGTGTTTTGAAAGACTTAGCAGTTAATGCATATGGACACTCACCTACCTTTCCCAAAGAAATAACAAAACTGGAAAAGAAACAGGGCAGAATAAAAGCAGGGCCTTCTTGGGGGAATGAATATAGAGATGCACCAGTCATGGGCTCAACCCTCAAGAAGCTTGAATTTTGTGCCCCACCTTTTCCTAACTTTCTGACACTTGGCAAGAACTCCCAGACTCACTGACACATAGGTATTCAGACTTACTGTGTTTTGAAGTGTTATTCTGCCAGAGAAATGTGCATTTTGAGGAACCTATGCCAAAGAACTGCATTTTGAACCAGTGTTCATGGGAGAAATGTGGGGAAAGTTTGCCTACCAGGAAGTTGAAATCTGGTTTTTGGATGCCCATGATGATGTGGGGGGAACTAAATTGAAAGTCTATAGTGGACATGGATGCCTGCAATGGGCATCAGGAATAGGGCAGGCAGGAGGCTTTAAGAAGCAGTGGGGAGTGGGCCTTTGTATAAACCCTACATGGTGCATTGCTCACTCCAGTAGTAGCTGGACTAGAGATAGGAGGTTAGGGAAATCAATATGGATGCTTCAGGGTGAAGAATTCCTAAGCACAAAATTTGACTTGTGGGACAATTGAGAGGGCATACATATCCAAGTTCCATCCTTTTTGAAATGGATTGTTGATAAGGCAGTATTTCATAGTCGTTCCACTGAAAGGAAAAGTCTATCTCAGCCAAGTGGACTGTAAAATCAGACCTACAGGTTCCTTATCTCCCAGTAACTCCCAAATCTCTAAGGTGTGAGCTCAGGCCTGACCCAGTGCCAACAATGTGGCTTGGATGTGGCTAGAAAAGCCCAAAGCACTCCCCAGGGCTGGCTATTTGCCATGTGGCTCCATTAGCAGTCAAGAGGAGATTCTCCTCTAGGGCCTTCTTGTTGCACAGAGTAGTTGCACAGTCTTGGGATAAAGAGCTGGCTTATAGCTGTTTGTGATTGGAGGGGCAAGTTCTTTACTCTAAAAAAGCGACCCTACTTATTGCCCCTCTCTAGGCAGAAGTGCACTATCTCAGCTTCCATAATTCTCTATTTAAAATGCAGTTGCTCTGCAAGAATTCACACCTTATTATCATCTAAAATCTCTTGAGGTGCTTCTAGATGCTTTTTGAGAGTGAAGCTATGGGTTAACAGTTTAATGCAGTGGTATTTAGCATGGTCTGCAGACCAGCAGAAGCAGTAGCAGCATCACCTGGGTACTTGTTAGGAATGTAAACTCTCAAGCTCTACCCAGACCTAAAACTCTAGAGGTGAAGCACAGTAACTTGTGTTTTAACAAGCGCTCTAGGTCATTCTGATGCATGCTAAGGTTTGAGAACCCCTGATAAAATGAGACGAATTCAGGCTTTGGAGCCAGACACACCTGGGTTTGAATCTGATCTCCATACTACCTAGGTAACCTAGGATAATGACAAGAGCTAATATTTATTGAACAATGTGCCGTTTATCAGATAATGTGCTAAGCACATTTAAGGACTTATCATGTACATATGTATAGGGATGTGTATGTGTGTGTGTGTGTGCGTGCGCGTGTGCATGTGTAGAATTCCTATGGATTAAGATATTATTTTTATCCTCAATTTAGAGGTGAAGAAGCTGAGACTCTGTAGGTGAGTTGCCTGAGATCCCATAGTGGTGGCGCTCAGCTCAGGTAATCTTGCTCTAGAGGCTGAGCTTTTAAATTTCTACTCAACATGAGCCTCAGTTTCCTAATTTGTAAAATGGGGCTAGTATTACCCTACTTTGGAGTTTTGAAGAATAGAAATAATATATCTTGAGACCAGTTCTCACTAGATAGTCTAGAGCAAGTGCTTTTCGAAAGAACCCCTTCTGTAGAATCTACAGCATAGATGGTGCTTTTTCATGAAGATGTCACCCATAGTGTAACTAGGGCAGCAGGAAAGAGACACAGTTGTAGGAAGAGCCACACAAGCTTCAGCTTTAATCCAGGCTAGGCCCCTTCCTGCTTACCATCCCCACCTTTCACCCAGGCCTAGTGGAGTTAAGGGAAGCAGCCCTCTCCATGGAAACTCCTCCTCTGCAGTGATTCAGGTAGACCCCAAGGGATCACCTTACTGCAAAACTGGAGCTGTGCTGCACTCCTCCATCAGTGATCTCTGGTGAGAACAAGATTAAGATTGACAGAGAGGCTTCTCTCCCAGACCTACCCTGCAAGCCGTTTAGAGATCCACACCCTGTTAGTGAAAATGAAAAGTGATGTGGGTCTCAGAAAAATGCCTCTTCTTTTCTCATCTTCCTGATAGCTCCTAATTGGCCTGGGGAATAGGTGTAAGAGAGATTCCTTCCTATGCTTCCTATTGAAGGGTTGCCATGGAGACCAGGCCCAGCCTTTGCCTCTGCCCTATTGGCAGTCAACAAATGGTTCCTGGACTGTTATCCTCATTATTGCAAGCCCCCTTTCCAGTGGCTCTCCCTATCTCAATGTTGCATACAGTAGAATGAAAGTAATTCATTCATTTAAACTTTGTTAGTTGAGCATCTACTATGTGCCGGGCACTGTTCTAGTTCTGGAGAGTCAGAGGTGAATAAAACAAATAAATGCCTCTTGAACTAAATTAAATTGAATCAGATTGAACGGCTCATCCCTGGGCAAGACACTGAACTAACTCAGTAGTGCAGAGGATCCCAATTGATTTCACAATAATTCATTTCATAAATATTTATTAAGCACTTACTCTGGACAAAGTACTATTCTAGCTGCTGAGGATACAGCAGTGTCTAAAGCCTTTGCTTTAAGAGAATGTACTTTCTTAAAGAGAAAGACATACAATAAGTAAATATATAAATGGGATAATGATATTAGATGATGATAAGTGCTACGAAGGTAATAATTGAGAAAATGACTAATGGAATATAAGGCTACTTTAAACAAAGAGGTCAGATCTCCTAATGCATCTGATTTGAGATCAGAAAGATGGAAAGCAACTGGCCATGGGAAGATTTAAGGGAAGAGCACTCCAGGCAGGGTAACAGTATTTGCAAAGTCTCTAAGCTGGAAAGACCTTGACTTATTCAAGGGACTGAAAGAAAACGGGAGCAAGGTAAATAGTAAAAAGAGGTAGGCAGAGGTTGCATCATTCAAGGTCTGCTAGATCAAGGTAGTTTAGATTTTGATCTCATGTGATGTGAAGCCATTGGAGAGTTCTAAAGAGTGGACATACATGATATGATTTATGTTTTATAAGAATGCTCTGGAAAGCTGTGTGGAAAATGGACTGTGTGAGGAAATGAGTGGAAGCTGGGAGATCAGTTGAGTAGAGATGGCAATGTTCCGTTTAATTCTTTAAAGTTGTGACCAAGCAAGTATATGATATAAGCAACAAATTACAAAGACTGAATATGCATGCCTTGAGTTTAAATTAGTGACTTACAAAGGTGTCAGGCTATATTCATTATGCTGCCTCTCATCTCAATTAACTAGGACCCTTTCAGTTTAGAGCTGAGACCTAAGAGGTCTCTCTAATTTACAACCCATTTTCCATTTGTAGGTACGTGTGTGTGTGTGTGTGTGTGTGTGTGTTTGCATATGCACATGTGGCATCTCCGTGTCTTCTCATGTAGTTCTCTAAAATTAATTCTGACGCCACCTAATTAATATATACCCTGAAGAACAAAATAAGAAAAATTGCAAAATTTAAAGTGATCACAGGGCTATTCTTATACTTGCAGAAAAAATCCCAAAACCCAGTTTATGAAATCTTGGACTTACAAACTAGATAAACTAGAAGATAATTATTCACATTACTCATTATTCTTTCTTATTGTTTGCTTTCCCCAGTCACTAACTTATTCCTTTAAACAGCAATTTCTCTAGCACAGTTAAGTTTTTCATTTACAAATCGTGAACCAATTATTACTGATCATTAACTGTGTGACAGTGGGGCTAGAGGGCAGGGAAATTCAATTAAATTCAATGAACATTCGTTGAGGTCTGCTTTGTACATGTAAGAAAGAAGGTAGGTCCTGGGGAAAATACAAAGATAAATAAAGTTAATTCCTTGCCTCCTGGAAGCATGAAACTGTGTGAGGGAAGACAGCCAGCACACAACTAGTTATAACATGAGGCAGCCTAGAATAGAAGTCTGTTTAAAAAAAAAAAGGCTACGAAACATGGAAAGAGCAATTTGTTCTGACTGGAAGAATGGGGAAGGCTTCATAGAAAGGAATTTTTTTCATTTATTCATTCAACAGCCTTCATCAAACACCCACTATATGCCAGAAACTGTGATAGATACTGGGACTACCATGGTAAACAAGAGCCTAGGCGAGCAATTACAATCTAGTGTGATCACATAGGCTATGTGAGGGAGAGTGCAGGGTGCTATGGGAATACAAATGAATGGCATCAAGGCTAGCCTTGGACAGGCTTGGATAGGCTTCTTGGAGGGGTTATCACCTAAGCTGAGATAGAAGAGTACAGGTTGGCTGGTTAAGAGCTGTGGTGGGAATTGGGGACAGTGTTCTAGGCAGAAGAAGCAGCATCTGGTAAGGTTTAGTGGTATGCATAGGGAGAGGAAGAAGGGGACAGATAATAGTAATTTTGAATTACTGAATGAATGAAAATAGTAATTTCCTGATATTTATTTGAATAAGCCATAGCTTGAATCTACTGCAGGAGATTTTTGTAGACCTGCTCCTTAGAAATCAGATTCTTTTCCACTAGCCACTCTTAATGAATTGTCTTTGATTAAGACAGAGAAATACCCAATAATTAATAGTGCAATAGCTCTACCACCCTTCTATATTCCTGACTAGTCCTGAGTAGATCGAGGAAGAAGAGTGAGACACCCATTCTTGGGTATTTGTTTCTTCTGCAGCAGGATTGTATCTTGTCATTAGGCTTCAGATAACGTTCACAGGATCATAGAAGACAGCAACACAAAACTTTTTTTCCCCAGAGATTTGCACCCCAAACCAATCCTTGTGGATCTGCTAGAGGTAACTGCCTTCATTTGGTAGCCCCTTTTATGGGTCTTTTAGATGTTAATGAAGGTCTTAACACTTACTGACATGTTGTTGCAGAGATAATCAAGACAACCAATTGAACAAATTTCAAAAGCACTGTCTGGTAATCATTTATTATATTTAACTACTTAAACCGTCTCCACAAGTACACAACTCATTTCAAAAACTGAAAACAACAGAACTTTAAAAAACTTTTTAAAATAAAATATAACAGATATACAGAAAATACATGAAATATAAATGTACAGCTAGCAAATTATTTTAAAGTGAACAACTGGCTAACCCTCACCCTGGTCCAGAAATAGAATGTTGCCAGTATATCAGAAGCCTTTTGTATGTCCCTGACCAACATAATCTCTCTGCCCACTAAATATAATTGCTATCCTTTTAATGTAATTATTTCACTGTATTTCTTTATAGTTTTACCACCCAACTATGTATTCCAAAACTATATACAATAGTGGATACATAAACAATAAATATATATTGTATATATATAAATAATATACAATTCTGTTTTCTTTTTGAATTTATAATGTAATATACTCTTTTGGCTTATTTCACTCAGCATTGTGCTGATGAAAGTCATCCATGTTGTTGCATGTAGCTGTACAAGTATGCCATTGTGGGCATATACCACAATTTATTTATTCATTCCATTGTTTCCAGGCATGTGGGTACCTTCTGGTCCTCAGTTATTGTGAATAATAGTGCTTTGAAGATTCTTGTACCTGTCTTTTGATGTATATATGCACACGTTGCTTTGGGTATGTATCTAAGACTGAATTTGCTGGGTTATAGGATGTACGTAGGTTCACATAATGCCAGTTTTCCAAAGTGGTTGAACCTATTTACATTCCCTTCAGTGGCATATGAGAGTTCTTATTGCTCCACACCTTCACGAACACTTCATACTGCCAGTCTCTTTAATTATAGATATTCTGGTAGATATGTAGTGGTAACTGATTGTGGTTTCAATATGCATTTCCCTGATCATTAATATGGTTGAACATCATTTTGTGTGTTTAATTGGCCATTGGAATATCTTATTTTGTGACGCACCTGTTCAAGTCTCTTGACCACATTTACACTAAAATAACGCAGTAATACTTCTGAGTGGATGTTAGAGATTATGCAGAATTTTGTCAAGGATTGTTGAACAACCTTATGTGGCTGGAGTGCAAAGTGTATGTGGGAAACCTAAACCGTGGAAGATGGGAGTGATGTGATCAGATTTGCATTTTAAAATACTTTCTTTGGAAGCAGTGTAATGGATGGATTGGAGGGACTGAGACCAGAGACAGTGAAACCTGTTGGGAGGTTCTTTCAATAATCCTTATAAGAAAATAATGGTGACTAGTTAGGATTGGGGTAACAGAAATGAGGTTTGAGAGTTATTCAGGAGGTAGCAATAAGAGAATTTCTAACTGATTTTTTGGGGGGAGTGCTGGGAAATAAAGGGCCAAAAATGACTCCCAGCGTTTAGAATAGGAAACACAGATGGTAGAGTTGAGATGGGATAGACAATGGATAGCATTTTTGACAAGCTAATGTTGAGGTTTCTGTGAGAAATCTGAATGGATCTCTCCAAACGTCAATTGAAAATATGGATTTGGAGAATGTGTGTGTGTGTGTGTGCGCATGCACATGCATGTGAGCATGTGTGTGTATGTGTTTTTCTGTGTGTCACATTTTCTTAAATGAAAAATGGCTGATTACCTAGGCCTAAGAATGACTGTTATTGCTTGGGAATGAAATAGAATATCTGTGTTTGAATGTTTAAGATTTATGACTACTTTAAATCAGGGTTTCTCAATCTTAGCGCTATTGGCATTTTGGGCTGGATAATTCTTTGTTATGGAAGGCTGTTCTGCGTGTTGCGAGATGTTTAGCAGCATCCCTGGCCTCTACCCACTGGATGCCAGTGGCAGAATACTTCCTAGTTGTGACAACCAAAAATGTCCCCAGACATTGCCAAATGTCTCCTGTGGGCAAAAGCACCCCCATTGAGAACCAGAGCTTCAAATGTTAATTTGGGTATTATCTGTATGTATTATCCCATATAAAGATAATAGGTGACAGGTGACATATATATATATATACACACACACACACACACACAAGGATAATATATAGATGACAACTGAGAGCATGAGAATGAATAAAAGAGGCCATTAAAAGCATATAGCAAAAAAAGGAAGTTGGCTAAGGATATAACCTTGAGACCTTGAAAAACGCCTAAATTTAGGGTGTGAGTGAGAAGCTAAGAAAGACGAAAGAAGAGGAACAATCAAAGAGGTAGGAGGACAACCAAAAGACACAGAAGATTGGGAGGAAACCCTGTCAATAAGGAGAAAGTGGCTGGTCAACAGTATCAAAGGGTACAGATAAGTAGACCTAGTAAGGCCTGGGAATAGGGGAGGCAAGGAATGGCTGTACTTTGGGGGAATTAATTATTTCACATACATACAGGACAGCGCCAGGCACGATACTGTGGAATAGTCATATGTTATCTCCTAAGGGGGAATGCTGCTGCCAAGGGCATTATAAAGGAGTAAACTATTAAAATACTTATCTCATTGTGTTGTAATACTTCGTTTATGTTTATTTATTATCTGATCTTCCTTGTGAGTGTCTAGAGATAGTGACTTAAATCTTATTCATCTTTGTATTTTCAATACCTATTGAGTGTGTGGCTTATAAATGGCTCAATAAATATGGGTTGAGTGAAGATATGAAAGTGTGATTTTCTTCCATTGCATTCCTTTGGGGCCAGAGAAATAACCAGAAAAAATTTTGGCACATAGACCCATGAATTTGGAATAGGCAAAACAACTATGATGAGCTGTTTAATCAAAGGGGCTATGAGACTTTAATCAGATATGGAGACAAAAGACAAATTGGTAAACTGGAAGTAAGGGAGAAGTTCACCATCTTGATGAGGATGAAATGACAGAGATAGGACTGGAAGGAGGTTTTAGTCAGAGAAGAGGTTTTCCAAGAGGAAAGAGTCACTGAGTTCCTAATCTGTGTCAGCACTGTGTTGGATTTGTCACTTACAACTTAGTAAATAAATAAATGGACAAATAAGAAAATTGGCACATATTGTTATAATTTATCCTCATAATGGCTCCATGGAGACGAAATGAGGCTCAAGTGATTAAGTAACTTATTTCACATTCATCCACTGACCCGATATAGGCCGCTTAGTTGCAGCCAAGTGAAAGACTGGGCCCTCCCAAAGAAAGCTAGTGGGCCAGAGGGATATGCCAGGCTGTGTTTCAGACTCCTCATGGAGAGGACAGAGAAATTCCCTAAGGAAGGAGCTTTAAATCACAGTTATCAGGAGGGTACGGCAAACTGCAGTGGGACTGGGCAGCTAGAGTTTCTAGGCAGAGTTGATAACTTGCAATATATGCAGGTTCAAATCCTGCATTTGTCATTTCCCAGCAAGTCACTTCAATTCTCCAAACCTCAGTTTTTAATCTGTAAAATTGTAAACTGAACCTTACAGGTTGCCATGAGGGTTATATGTGACAACAGATATAAGGAACTTTTGTAAACTAGAGTGTGTTATGCAAATGTTGCGTGTCATTATCATCTCCTACTTCTTTTTCCATTAAGGCAATTCTAGGGATTCTTTCTATCCTGTGCAAGATGGGATCCATCTCGGCAAACTGCATGTAAACCCTTTAATATAATGTGCAGAGATATATTTATTTTCTTGAAAAAAAAATAAAAATAGAAATGCCTTAAAATTGGCATTTGTCCTAAAATGTTAGGTCACACTTTGCATGCACTAGAGCTATCTTCCTAAGTAGTAGGAACATCTTCAGGGGTTTTTCCAGCAAGGTAGGTTTACTAAGAACAGAGTATTCTGATTTCCAGTATGACCTTTGGGGTCAGGACACTTCCTGGGAGGAGAAGGTGGAAGGAGTGAATAAGCAGCCCTGTCTTGTGTTCTCCAAAGTAATAAGCAACCTTCAGCCATCATTGCTGGAAAGTTGCTGCTCTCCATTTCTATCATAAGGCAGTTCGTTGGAGAATAAGATCAAGCCATTATTTATCTGACGAGTACTTGGAATTTCCAGGTATTTAAACCACTCTGTATGTCTTGAACACCTACTATGTAGCTAGCTTTGTGCCAGGCAGTGTTGTGAATAACGGCTTTCTACCCCTGATGAATGCACAGAAAAGGCAGAAAATCCTTTCATCAGACTCTTGGAGCAACATGGATCCCACAAGCAGGGCAGCTGGAGTCCTGAGAAGGCAGCCATTATTGGGACTTCATATGATCTGCAGGGCAAAGCCTTCGTGAAGATAGAGATAGGAATAAATTTGGCTAGGTTTCTCATATCTCTGTGGAAATTTTAATTTTTTGCTTTCACCCAGCTTTCTATAGGAGTATGCATGCACATGCATGTACACATTCACACATGCACAACACACATCCTGGATCATACAAATACCTTTCTTGAATACTCAGTATGTGCCAGGCACTGAACTAGGCATTGAGGGCACAATCATGGCCAAAGCTATGCCTCATTTGGCTCTCCACATCAGGCTCTTAAAATAGCTGGACCTCAAGTATTTTTAATCTTCAGCCTTCACAACTTGCTTCTTATTCTTGGCCCCACCCTCCTTAAGGCTTCATTTTCTGGTTTTTCTTTTCCCTATCACTTCTTTTTACCATTTGCCCCCACCACTTACTTGTCCTCTTTATTTTGAGCCAATTGACAAATAAATGCAAATATCTGCAGCTTAGCTGCATTCATGTCCCTACAAAGGACATAACTATCGCAAGAACAGAAAACCAAACACCGCATGTTCTCACTCATAGGTGGGAATTGAACAATGAGAACACTTGGACACAGGAAGGGGAACATCACACACTGGGGCCTGTTGTGGGGTGGAGGGAGAGGGGAGGGATAGTATTAGGAGATATACCTAATGTAAATGACGAGTTAATGGGTGCAGCACACCAACATGGCACATGTATACATATGTAACAAAACTGCACGTTGTGCACATGTACCCTGGAACATAAAGTATACTACTAATAAAAAAATATAGCTCAACCTGTAGTTGAGTCATCGACTCAACTGAGTCGCCCCTGAGTCGCCCCTTGCAGTCACTCCAGACTGCGTTCTACCCTAGAGCCCTCTTTTACTGCCTTAGCCCTGCAGCAGGCAGAAAGCAGCACTGCTGGTTTTCTTCTCCGTCTTCATCATTGTTACATCAATGTTCCCAAGTGTCTAAAGTCCCTCTTGCCTCCCTTTTCCCTTCTCCTCCACTCTTCTACTATGTTTGTTAGTTCTTCATCTCTTCATCAAAACTCTCTTTAGCCTCCATGTCTTATTTTTCAGTGGCAATGAGCTTTCAGGCCATCTCATTCTTTTTCTCTGGGTTTTCATCTAGTTCTCCGATTTCTAGTCTTTTCTCAGCTGGATAGAAAACATGATCTACCCCTGGACAGCTAATACATACATATATATATATATATATATATATATATATATATATATATATATAGAGAGAGAGAGAGAGAGAGAGAGAGCCTATTTTGCTGCCTGGATTTCATCAGATTACATGTTTATATGTGCCTTAGAGTGCCTTCAGAGAATCAGGTCCATTCTTAATTGTATGTGCTAATTGAGGTTATCATTGGTACTAATAAGCTCAGAACGATGTCCTTTTGACTAGGAGATGTATTTAAGAATTTGTTTTACAGCCACCTCTGTTCCTAATTCTGTTTTTCCTGAGCTGATATTAGAATGAGTTTGCATTTCCCAAGCACACAAGCATTGTTGGCAAAGGGAGGAGGGAGCCTGGTGGTTGAGAGTGGAGGCGCCTGGATGCAGCCTCTGCATTGGAGGAGGGGCAAACTTGGACTCTAAATGACCACAGATAATTCACAAAATAAATGATCCGCAGGCTGATAATCAAGTGGCGAATGTGCTTTAAACACTGCGGCAGGCTTCAAGCCATGATGAAGTGTTTTTTGGAGCTGCTCGTGTTGCAGCTGTGAGGCTGCTTTTCATAACAGAGCAGAGCAGTACTGGGGACACTAACTAGGCTGCAGAGGCCAGCCTTTGAGGGGCCACTAGCAGGTCTAATGTCTAGTGTCTAAAGGGCAAGGCAAGCCCAGACCATCAGAAAAAGCTGATTGAGACTCAGAAGCCCAAAGGGTAAAGGGGTTCTCACAGTCAGGGAATTTTGGAAAGTTAACTTATTCACTGTAGTCTCTACTAGGAACTGGAAGGTTCAAAGATCCAGGTCCAGCCTTATCCCTATGGACTAGGATTTGGAGTAGGGCTTTAGGACCAGAGGAATATTCAATCTTAAGAAGGACATGGAGACAGACAGATAGACACTCTGTTGTACTGCCTGAGTTAACATAGAGAAGTTGGAGAAAGTGGGAAGGAGGATAGGGATTAGGGAAGTGCTGTAACTCAGAGGTTATGCAAAAACTTTGTGTTTAGCCCTAGCACTGCCAATGAATTGCTGGTGGAGCTATTTTAGGTCCCACCAAGTGGTAGGGCTAAGGATGCAAATACTACCGATATTTCATCAAATTAAAGATGCATGCTTCTCTTTTCTTTGAAGACAAAATTGGTCTTGAAATCAATGACATTTTACAATGGCTCTCAGCCATTTTTCACTTTTGGTGTTTTTGAAATTTGTAGGTAACTTCTACTTGATGCCATTTTAGACTTGAAATGCACTACATACCTTGCCACAATTGGCTCATGATAAGGACAGGGCTGAGCTTGCGGTGACTCTAGCTGTGAAGGGTGGATTAATGAGGGTTGCTGTTCCTTTAGAATTTTGACAGCCACATCCAACTGTTGGCTCAAACAGGGGCACTGTCAAACCAAACCACAAATCTATACAGATCTTACAGGATCACTGGCTGATATAAGACACAGCTCTTCATTCTGCATTGCACCACTGGTCCTTGGGACCCAGGGGGAATCCTTCACATACATTACTGTTAAATTTAATCTGGTTTCATTTAACTCATCATCTCATTCATTCACTCGGCAAGCATTTAATGGGCCAGGTTTTGAGCTGGGTATCGGGATACAAAGATAGCCCATCACCTCCATGTACTATAGGGGAAAAGGTAATAAAGAGACTGATAGATAAATACTAAGTTAGAAGTGTGCTTAGAATTATGTGGAAGCACACAAAAGGAATACTCAGTCTAAACTTAAGTTTGGGAAGGATGAGACTAGAGTGATAGATTCACTTCGCCTCTTACTAGTTGTGTGATCCCTCTATGCCTCACCCTCTTTATGGCTAAAATGGGGTTAATAATAGCACCTACCCATGGACTTGTAGGGATAAAATGAGTTAATTCATGTAGATCTTTTAGAACACTTTTTGGAGTACAGTAAGGGCTATATAAGTGTTAAATGAATCAAGGAAGGCACTTCAGCAGCTTGATCTTGAGCATTTGAGCGATTTCGTAAAATATAAGTTGCTTAAAAAGAGCAGGACAAAACCTTTCACGCAGAGTAGGGATAGAAAGGAACATGGTACATTTTGAAAACTTCCAGTTTAGTAGGACAGCATATGAGCTGTGTATTGACAATAATAGGGGTGTCGGTGACAGGGAGGGTATTAACACATGGGACTATGCCTTGTTTGGCATGGTCATGGGTTTGGATTGGATCTTGAAAAAGAGGAATAGCCTTTAAAAAATTTTAAGTCATAAAAATTCACTCTTCAACCTGTGAAGTAGTTACTCTGCCATTTTACAGATGATAAAACAGGTATGCTGAAAAATTAAATAACTTGCCCATAGCTATGCAGCTAGTAATGAACTGAATTTGGATTTGAATCTAGGATCCAGAGTACATGTGCTTAATCATTATGTCATACCACCTCTCCAAGAATACAGGCAAAAAAGTCAAATTTGAGGGGAAAAAAGATGCCTTTAATTTTTGACATGTTAAGTTTGCAATAAATATGTGGTATTCAGGTGTTTATGTCCTGTAGGCAAATGGATATATGGATGGGGAGTTTAACAAAAGGATCTGAGCTTGATATTTAGATCTGAGAGTTAATAATGATAGGATATAAAGTGAGAAATTAAAAATTTGATGGTGAAACCTAGGGAACCACAAAATGTATCATATGGGCAGAGGAAAAGGAGGCCATAGTGTTGACTAAGAATGAGCACCAAGAGAATTAGGAAGAAAAGAAGAGTAAGGTAACAATCCAAAGAAACAGAGTTTCAAAAAGAAAGATATAGTCAACAGAATCAAATGCTGCAGGGATGTCAAATATGTTAAAGATATAAAATTATCATTTGGGATTGTGGAACTTCTACTTCCAGTATGGTGATGTAGACATGTTTTTCCATATCTTGTTTACTAAATACAGCTAAAAGCCCTGGTAGTTATATATACAACAACAATAAGAAGACTGGTGTAGAAGAGAAAGCAGGCCTGCTAGAGACCTTGGGCCCTAAGGAATTAAATGGAGATGAGTCCCCTGGGTTTACTTTGGGCCTCATACATTCAAGACTGGGTGCTAGAGAAGTTGGCAATCCAGAATCACCAACAGGTGCAAACACACAAAAGCCCTAGAACAACCTGTTCTCACTAGACAAAGGACCAAGAAAGGGTAAAAGTAACAAGACAGAAAACTGTAACCAAATGCCCCAGGAAAAACTGTGGCCCCACCTTCACCACTGTCGTCAAAGACCAGTTGGGGAAGCTAGACTCCCACCTTGGCTAGTCTATTACAAGTAACCCCAATACCACACAACCCCTGCCAGGGTGGTGTCAGAAAATGCTAAGTGCAAAACTGAGATTTTAATTTTCACCAGGAGGTAATGAGACCCTCTTTCCATGTGTTAGTGGAAACCACATGAAAAACTTAGATTTTCACTTCCACCTGTGGTAATGAGGGTGATATCAGATGAAGTCTTGTGGAGGGTTGAGACGTTCAACAATGTGCCCCCTGAGTGTCAACGAAGGATTATGGAGAACCTGGGCTTTAATCTAAGCATGGCAGTAACGAAGCAACATCCTCCCTTCCACACAAGAGTAGAGTCAGAGGAGGCCTGCTAAACAAAAGATTTAAATAAGATACAAAGTCTCATAATAAAATACTTAAAATGTTCAGATTTCAATAAAAAATAACTCATTATACCAAGAACCAGGATGATCTCCACTTGATGACAAAAGACAATCAACAGATACCAAAGACAAGATGGCACAGATGTTAGAATTATCTAAAAAGAATTTTAAAGCAACTGTCATAAGTGTTTCAAAGAGCAATCACAAACATGCTTGAAAAAAATTAAAAAATAGAAAGCCTTAGAAAAGAAATAGAAATTCTCAGCAAGAAAGGAGCTATGAAGAAGAACCAAATGGAAATTTTAGAACTGAAAAATACAATAACAAAATTCAAAAACAATGAATGGGCTCAATCACCCATAATGGAGAAGACAGAGGAAATAATCAGTAAACTTGAAAATAGAACAATGGAAAATACTCAATGTAAGTAATAGGTTGAAAAAATAGCCTCAGGGACCTATGCAACTATAATACAAGATCTAACCCCCATGTAATTGGAGTTCTTGAAGAGGAGGTAAAAAAGGATGGGACTGAAAAAGTGTTTGAAGAAAAATGGCTTAAATTTCTCCAAATTTGGCAAAAGACATAAGCCTACAGATTCAAGATGCTAAGTGAATCCAAAACATAATGAAATAAATCCATGCTAAGACGCATTATAGTCAAACTTTTGAAAACTAAAGACAAACAATCTTGAAAGCAGCCATAGAAAAATGATGCATGCCCTATAAAATGACAGCAAATTTCTTATAAAAACCATAAAGACTAGAAGGAAATGGTACAAGAATTTTTCAGCAGCTGAAAGAAAATAACAGCCAAATGAGAATTCTATATCCAGTGAAAATATCCTTTAGATAGGATGGCAAAATCAAGATATTGTCAGAGGAAGGAAACTAAGAACATTTGTGGCTAGCAGACCTATTTACCTTAAAAGAATGGCTATAGGGAGTTCTAAAAGCAAAAAAGGGGATTACAAAATAAATCTTGGAAGATTAGGAAGAAAAAAACACAGAAAGAGCAAAAATATGAGTAAATACAACAGACTTCATGTTATGGAATGAATTATGTCCCCCTGAAATTCGTATGAAGTTCTAACCCCTGGTACCTCAGAATGTGACTATATTTGGATATTGGGCCTTTAAGGAAGTAATTAGGGTAAAATGAGGTAATATGGCTGTGCCTCAATTCAGTATGAGTGATGTCCTTATAAGAAGAGGGGATTTGGACACAGATATGTGCTCACACAAAGGAAAGACCATGTGAAAAGATAGCAGGAAAGTCGCCATCTATAAGCCAAGCACAGAGGCCTCAGAAGAAATGAAACCTGCCAATACCTTACTCTTGGACTTTTACCCTCTAGAACTGTGAGAAAATAAATTTATGTTTTTTAAGCCATCCAGTCTGTGGTATTTTGTTATGGCAGCCCTAACAAACTAACACTTTCATTCTCCTTGTGATTTTTATAAATTATATTTGATGGTTGAAGCAAAAATAAAAACACTAAAGTCATTCCCAATATATAAAAAAATTAAGGCAATTAAATTACAAGTGGGGGAGTTATATGGTTTGGCTTTGTGTCCCCACACAAATTTCATGTCGAATTGTAATTTCCCAGTGTTGTTGGAGGTGCCTGGTGGGAGGTGATTGAATCATGGGGGTGGACTTCCCCTTTGCTGTTCTTGTGACAGATTTCTCAGGAGATCTGGTTGTTTGAAAGTGTGTAGCACCTCCTCCTTCTCTCCCTCTCTCTCCCGCCAGCCATGTGAAGATGTGTTTGCTTCCCCTTTGCCTTTGCCATGATTGTATGTTTCCTGAGGCCTCCCCAGAACTAGAAGCCTGTACAGTCTGCAGAAACATGAGCCAATTAAACCTCTTTTCTTCATAAATTACCCAGTCTCTGGTAGTTCTTTATAGCATTGTGAGAATGGACTAATGCAGGGAGAGCAAAGGGACATAAAGGGAGGTAAGGTTCTTACACTTACCTCTAAATGGAAAAATGTTGACACCAGTAGAATGTGATAAGTTATGTAGGTAAAGTGGAATTAAAAAAAAAAAACAATTGCTAAAATGCTATACAAAGAGTTAAAATAAAAACTAAACTGAGCTAAAAATGTTCAAGTAACTTACAAGGAAGAAAACTAGAGAACTGAAAAACAGAACAACAGAAAAATAGATGTTAAAAATAAATTCATAGACTTAGGTCCTAACCTATCAATAATTACATTAAATACAAATGGTATAAATGCACAAATTGAAAGACAAAAGTTGGCAGAATGGATTTTTTAAAAACATGACTTAACTAAATGCTATCTATAAGAAATTCACTTTAATTATAATTATATAGGTAGGATGAACATAAAAGGATGGCAAAAGATGTTCCATGCAAATGTTAATCAAAAGAAAGCAGGAGTGGCTATTACATTATGTAATAGTCCTTCTTGGTCAACCCACCTAGAAGACATAGCAATCCTAAATGTTTTTGGACAAACCAACAGAGCTGGTTTGTAAAGCAAAACTGATAGAACTGAAAGGAGAAATAGACAAATCCAGAATTATAGTTGGAGATTCAATACCCTGTCTTAACAATTGATGGAACAACTAGACAGAATATCAGCAAGGATACAGAATAACTCAATAACACCATTGCTGTGGTCAAATGTTTGTCTTCCTTCCAATTCATATGTTGAAACCTAACCCCACACTGATGATATTAAGAGGTTGGGCCGGACAGAGCAAGATGGCCGAATAGGAACAGCTCCAGTCTCCAACTCCCAGCGCGAGCGACACAGAAGACCGGTGATTTCTGCATTTTCAACTGAGGTACTGGGTTCATCTCACTAGGGAGT